>NC_045596.1:11087500-11340000 GCF_009762305.2 Zalophus californianus
TCTGGCTCTTGATTTTGGCTCAGGTCATGATCTCAGGGTCATGGGCTTGAGCCCCACATTGGGCTCCACACTCAGCAGGGAGTCTGCCTGAGATTCTCTCTCTCCCTCTCCCTCTGCCCCTCCCCCTGCTTGCGTGCTCTCTCTCTCTCTCTCTCTCTCTCTCTCAAATAAATAAATAAAATCTTAAGCAGAAGCAGCAGCAGCATGACCAGGATTCCAATCCAGGACTGCCTAACTCAAGGTGAATGGCTTTCCACATAACCCCCAAACCAGGTCTTCTGACTCTAGGCCATGGTTTGTTCTGACAAGTAGATAGTCAGGGAGCTCAGGCTCTCCTAAATATTACCTAAGGGGTGTAGAGTTGCAGTTGTGGGTCTGCAGAAAGAATAGAAGAGGACAGGATGATTCTAGGAGAAGCCAAACAAACACACTGGGCTGGAGACTAGCTGCCCACAACTGCTTCATGTCCATTGCCAAGAAATGCCCCAACATCTTTTGCCTATGGCCCAGAGGCATGCCGAGTTCAGAGACACCAGACTGTACACTCCCTGAAGACTGGGACCACGTCTTGCTCATCCTTCTACCATAAGCACCAGGCTCAATAATTGTATATGGACTTCAACTGAACTGTATTTTTTAGCCAGTGCTTTCAAACATAACACATTTTTTTTAAGTATTAAGGAAATTGGAGGAGGGAAAAAAACAAAATCTATGAAAATTGGAGAGGGTCCAAAGTGAATATGAAGAGATTTATTTGAGAGAAAAATTAAAGGAGCCAAATGAATGACTTGGCTAGCAGACAAAATATAAAGAGCATAAGAGCCTACCAGTATTTGAAAGGTACAAACAAGAATAGAGAGCACCATTTCATATTTTTTATTTAAGTATCACTAACATAGTGTTATATTAGTTTCAGGTGTAAATCATATGGTTTTTAATATTGTGTACAGGTGGAAACAAGGGAAAATGGTCTGGGGGAGGAAAGGGGCATGCCAGCAGGATCCAAGAACAGAGAAGTGGTTTGCTATGGTGAATTTAGAATCCCAAATCACCAGATTTAATTCTCAACATGATCTTGGCAAGCCACTGTACTCATTCATTCATCCATCCACCTAGTATTCATTGAGCAGCTGCTATGTACCAGGAGCTCTGCACACAGCGGCCTGGCCACCTGCCCAATGAAGATCGACATCTTCCAGAGAAGAGTCACATCAATAAGTAGAAGCAGAAAGTTTCACCATGGTAGCTGTAGGAGCACATACAGGGGTTTACAAGACAGGGAAGTCTCCCTGGGGAAAAGATGGTTAAACCAAGATTACAAGAATGAGGAGACATTTGTCAGTGTAGACAGAGGTAGAGAGGGTCCCAGGAAGGAGGTGTGTGTGAGAAGGTGCTACAGGCAGAATTTCCTCCCAAAATTCATACATTGAAGCCCTAACCCCCAACCTAGTGGTATTTGGAGGTACGTCTTTGGGAGGTAATTAGGGTCAGATGAGGTCATGGGTGTGGGTCCTCCAGGATGGGATCAGTGCCCTCTTTCTCTTCTTGCCATGTGAGGACACAGCCATAAGGTGGCCATCTGAAAGCCAGGAAGGGGGCTCTGACCAGTATCCAACCCTAGTGACACCCTGATCTTAAACTTCCAGCCTCCAGAACTGAGAGAAGATACATTTCTGTTGTTTAAGCCACCCGGTCAGTTCATGGTATTTTGTTGCAGCAGCTGAGCTGACTGAGACAGAAAGGAAGGAGGTGAGACAGTGAGTTGCTGACAGAAATTGAAAGTTTATCGTGGGGGCAGGGGTCAGCATCGGGGGGGTTGCTGGTGAGGTGGGATTCAAGAGAGGGGCAGGCAAGGGCCAGGACTAGCCTTTTATACCAGGCATCTTAAGAACAAAAGAATGCTGCTAAAGAGTGAGGAGCCAGGGAGTTGTAGGATCAGATTTATATCCTAGAAAGTTCTTTGGGGCAGAAGTGTGAAGAAAAGTAGATCAGTGCAAACGGAAGAACAAAGACTGGACACTGTTGACTGGTCCATGAAAAATAATTTAAAAAGCTTCCTTATGACAGTGACATATGAGCTGAGTGTCAACGGACAAGTAGAAAATTGCAAAGGGAAGTTCTGGCAGGTGCACAGCCTAGGCAAGGCAGGGATGCGTAAGGGATGGAGAGCATCAGAACAGCAAGAACTTCTTGTGGCTGCGGAGTGGCATGAGTGAGTAGGAGTGCTGGGCCAAGACATGAAATACCTTATGTGTTAAGCCTGGGGGGTAGAGACTTTCCCCTATAGGGCAGTAGGGTGGAGCAGTCATGGGCAGAGATTTGGGATCAGAAATACCAGGGTTCAGGGCGCCTGGGCAACTCAGGCAGTTAAGCATCAGACTCTTGATTTCGGCTTGGGTCATGATCTCAGGGTCATGGGACTGAGCCCCACGTCAGGCTCCATGCTCAGCAGGGAGTCTGCTTGATATTCTCTCTCACTCTGCCCTCCCCTCACTCATGCTCTAAATAAATAAATAAATAAATAAAATCTTTAAAAAAAAAAAAAAGGAAGGAAGAAACATCAGGGTTCAAATCCCAGCTGTACCACAGCCTGTGTGCTCATGACCAGCTGACTACTGGCTGTGCCTCAGCTTCCTCACCTGTAAAATGGGAACTCTGCATTGAGAAGGAACTAGGTGCTCAGGGAGTTGTGTTAAAGACATGATGGAAACTGTAATGGTCTGGAACAGACATAAAAGCAGGGGGACCACATTCTGTGTATTCTTTGGACATCACATGAACACACTCTTGCTTTTCTTCTCCAGAGAGCCCTGGGAGGTTAACCTTGGACCTATCCAAGGGGGTTGAGTGGTCAAAGCCCCCAAAGCTTCGTCATGTTAAAATGTAATTTTTCTCAGAACACAGAGCTAAGCAATGTGGAAGCTCTGCAGGGTCTCTGATTCTCAGTCCGATACTTCTTGAACTCAAGGTGCCTCAAGGTCTCTACCTGGCAATGACCTGCCCCTTCGTTCCCAAGTACCATCCCATGCCCTGACCAACATATGTCATTGCCTACATAACAACGGCAGTAAGGAGACTAGTGATAATCACGTGTGTCCTTTCAACAGTAACCCTCTCTCCTCCCTCTCCTGGGCCTCCTGAAGACAGTGCTCTCACTTGACCCTCTAAGCTCCAGCTAGGCTGGGGCAGCTGTGACCCAGGAAAACATGTCATCTATCCTTGGCCTCCAGCAGGTGTGGGATAGGCCCCAGACCAATTCAGTGTGCCTGCCCCTGGACAGCCCCATTTCTCCACTGCATGTCCTGCAGCCTGAGGCCTGATGATTTACTGGCTTGCCAGATAGGACCCATGGTAAAAAGGCAACCTCAGAACTCTAACCATTGTGATCAAAGCCCATTCCATGGAGCAGGTGTGTGACCACCCCCCCCAGTACGTTACTTTCCCTGTGTCCTGTTCCCTCATATGCAACATGGGTATAATAATGGCATCCATCTCATGGGGTGTCTGTGAGGGCCACATGTTTTAATATGTGTAAAGCATTTAATAAATGTTTACTACCTCTATGATGATGATGAGTTCAGAGCCACTAAAGGTTGAGGAAGCCTGGTTCTCCTTTGGAAAAAAAGTATGGTGTGTTGCACAGGGGGCCCTGTCTTGCCATGTTTCACCAGTGTACACACACTGAAACATCCTGCCTGGGACCACCACCATCTAAAGTTGAGTTACTGCAAAAGGCAAATCTCTACAAGACAACCACCCACAGTAAGTGTTCCTGACTTTCTGGGAAGCCCAAATTATTAGAGCAGAAAGAATGAACCCAGTCTAACCTCGTCATCTTAGAGGAAGGACATCTAAAGCCAGAGAGGGCAACAGTAACAGGCCTGAGGTCACACACCTAACTGGTGAGAGAGCCAAGGCTGTAATTCAGGACTCTTGCCAATTAGCCTCATGCTATGCAACCAGTCTGTAGTGAAGGGATGCATAATGTTACCAGCATTCACTAAGGACCTACTATGCACCAGGACCAGGGAAGAGGTCTTTACATTCATGATTTCATCACATCCTTACCACACACCTAAAGGTGGATGTCATTATCCCCATTTTTGTGTGAGGAAATAACAACCAAAGTCATAAACCCATACAAATGTGTGCTATGGGCAGCAAGGTCTCTTCTAATGTGTGTGTGTGTGTTCATTTGCTCATTTGATGCTCATAACAACACTTTGAGGAGGCACAATACTGTTCCCTTTACACATAAGGAAACTGAGGAACAGAACATTAAGTAATGTGCCCAAATCACAGAGCCAGTAAGTGACAGTTTCAAATGTGAATCCTGGAAGTTGGTCCCCAGAGACTATCTCTCAACTAAAGGGGGACAAAGTTCTTTACCTCGCCCATGTAGAGCCAAGATTCAACCCAAGCCCAAATGACTCTGAGAGCCTGGGACTTCCACCCCTCCATACTCATTCCTGGCCTCTCCTGGTGTCTGGCTGTGTCTGAGCCTCCGGGGACAGCTATTGGCATTTCTAGGGCCTTCCCTGAGCTGTTGAACCCAACAGAGCAGCCCTGACAAATCTGCAGGGCTAGGGACCTGCTGAGTCCAGTGGGAACTGCACTAGGAATAAGAGAAGAGAACGCAATTTTGTTCCCGCCTGGCCCATGGCCAGGATACTGAGATTAGCAGAATAACTGCCAGATGGGTTACTGAATTTCTGTGCATTCCAATTACCAGCATCTAAAAGCCCATTTCCCATTCTGAGTCCACAGCGACTCGCAGCAAATGTCATCCTTGCTCCGAAAATGCTCGCCCGGCAGGTCACTTCAATTTCCGGGCTGGCACATTAACATGGTAGGCACTTTCTTCCTCCTCTTCTGGCTCTTTATCTTTCTGTTTTCATTGAGCTGAGCTCTGTGAAATGAGTGGCTGCTCCCAACCCTGCCCATAGCCCCAAACACGCTTCACTCTATACAATGGACAAGAAACAACGGCACCCCTATCAGCAGAGCCTGAGGCACGCTGGCAGGACGAGGAAACCTCTGCAGTGGACTCACAGGCTGGCTCCCACCCTGGCCAGCTCCCCAGTGAGCCAGCTGGAGCTTTTCACTAATGTCAAAGCACAGCACCTCTTTATAAAGCAAAGCCCCGCCCAGTCTGCAGGCCCCGTTAGACCTCAGAAAGGCTTTCTTCTCCCATGGCGCCAGGCCCACACCATTTGGGGCCCTCACACAACTGGACTCTGAGCTTGGAATGAGGGGGGACTCTTTCTCATTTAATTTCAACAAACACGGCACTTCTACTAGTGCTTTATGTTTGGAGCTCTGGATGAAGAGAAGCCAAAGAAAACACTGACTTCAAAATACCCACTCTCTGGGAAAGGAAGGGTGAGGCAGGGAAGGAAGGAGGGGCCTCACAGAAAGACAGAGACAGTACAAGACAGCCTGAAGTTTGTTTGGATAAAAAAGTAGTGAGAATCATAATCTATGAAAAGGGACTGCAAAGTGCAGTCCTACAGGTAGGAGGTGCAAATCTAGTCTGCCACTTGTTTTTATAAATAGTTTTATTGGAACATAGCCACACCCATTCATTGACATATCGTCCATGGCCATTTTTGCCCTGCAATGTCAAAACTGAGAAACTGTATGTACCACAAGCCTAATTTATTTACTGTCTGGCCTTTAATAGAAAAATTCTGCTGATCCTCAGTCTTTCTGGGAACTTTCCATGTTCAGTTCCGTGTAATACTCACAACAACTCTTATCCTATAGGTATTATTAACTCCACTTTGCAGATAGAGGCATAGAGAAATTAAGTAAGCACCCATTCAAGGTCACATAGAAATGAAGAGAAGTATTTAGACTTGACCAAAATGCATTGCTTTTCCTCCACACCTGTGGCTGAGACGCTCAGTCTCTAAGTTAGCAGAAGACTCTGATTAATGGCAAAGAGTTGGAGAAAACATACCAGTGAGGAGGAATGACCTGGGGAACAACAGAGTGGCAGGAATGAACGCAGCCAATAACAGACGGGACCTTGAGAAAGAACGTGAGAATTGCAGAGCCAGAAAGAGCTTTCAAGATCAAGCTCATAAAAGTCTGTGTCTTAATCAGCTTGGGCTGCTAAAATAAAATACCAGAAACTCAGGTGCTTCAGTAACAGATATTTATTTCTCTCAGTTCTACAGGCTGGAAGTCCAAGATCAAGGTGCTGGCAGAGTTGGCTCCCGATGAGAGCTTGCTTCCTTCCTTCTCACTGTGTCCTCCAACAGTGTAGAGATAGAGACAGCTCTAGTCTCTTTGTCTCTTTTCCTTTTCCCCTAAAGACACTAATTCCATCATGGGGGCTCTACCCTCATGACCTCATCTAAACCTAATTACCTATCAAAGGCCCACCTGCAAATATCATCACATTCTGGGTTATGGCCTTAACATGTGAATTTGGGCAGGTGTTGGAGTGCACAAACATTTAGTCCATAATGCCCTGTCATACTAGCAAGGAGACTAGAGACCAGGGAAACAAAGCAATGCCCCCAAGGTCACACAGCAAAAAAAAAAAAAAAAAAAAAGCCACACTGTAAATAAAACACTCTTAGAGCTTTGCAGAATCTGGGCCCTTACTGGGCCAACCATGCCTCTCTATCAGAAGCCCTATGTTTACTCTGGGCTGATGACAGTCCCAGGGAGCCCTGGAGCCACATGCCCCTTCACGCTGTTTAGAATCATAATCAAATCAGTTGCTGACTTGGTGTTTGTTTTAACTGTGCACCCTCATGTGACTGTAATTTCTGTTTGACCAGGCATAGAGAAAGGACACAGGACTGGAAACCAGCCGACCTAGCATCCTGTTTGCCACTGGCTTCATGTGTGACCACGGACTAGTCACTTAAACACTCTTGCCCCAGTCTCCTACAGTGTAAAACACAGGGGCTGGGCTGGGATAGACATCACTTTCCCTTAATCTCAAATTGTTCATATTGAATAAGATTGATTAACACAGAAATCATAAAGGAACCCAAAGACAACACACCAGTTGCTTGGCTGTCCTTGTTTAGTTATAATTGATCTCATCAAATCAAGAATCAGCAATGCTTGATTTGAATTTGTGAGACATAAAATATCCATAACTAGAATTCAGGCATTCATTCCACAAAAAGCATTTGTTGAGCTTAATCTGTATTGGGATTTGTCCTGCATGCTAGGAGGTAACTGTGAACAAAACAAGAGTAACCAGACGATACAAGGCAGTATGAAAAATGCCACATACAAGAGGCATTTGACAGTAGCTACGCCAAGTGGCTCCAGAGCCAGACAACCTGCTTCAAACCCTGACTACACCTAATTACCCGTACAGGCATAGAGAAGTTATTTAATTTACCTGAGGCAGAGTCCTCATCTGTAAAATAGAGATAAAAATGGTATCTGCATCAGGGTTGTTGAGGAAGATCAACCGAGTTAATTCTTGTAAAATTCTTCAAGCTGTGTCTGCCTAGGTGAAGCCCCCATGAACATCGGCTATGATGATGGTGATAGAGATGCACCAGAAGATGAAGGAGAAAAAAGAAAAGGCACCTACGTGATCCAGGCCAGGGTGGGGAGTTGTAAGCAGTGAAGACTCCCCAAGGGAAGCATCCTCAAAACTGAAGCCCAAAAGATAAGCAGGAGTCAGAGTTGGGGGTTGGGAGGGGGATAAAAATTCTTCTGTGCAGTGGTAATGGTGTGTGCAAAGGCCCTGAGACAGGACAAATGGGAGTTTTGGGGAAACAAGAAGAACGCTGATAGGTAAGGATGGGGTGATGAGGCCAAGTCTGATCACGAAAGCTTTATAGCCACCCTCTCCCACTCCCACTCTGGAACTAGAGATATATAACCCATCACACAATTTATCTGTTTAGCCATATGAAAAGCTCTAGGGGAATTCCATCCCTGCCTTCAGGGCCACACCAGCACATGGGGTGTTGGGACTCAAGTTGGAATTTGGTCAGGCAGGACATTTGCCAGAAGCTGCCAGGAACAGAAGAGCCCAGGGTGAGTGCAGGCTATATTCAGTGAGGCTTAGCCTGGGAAGCCAAGGGCCCACGGCAAAACTCAAAAGAACTAGAGGTGCTAGAGCTGAAAACAAAGACAAGAGGGCCAGAAGGCAGGGAGCTAGAGGTTGGAAGAGAGGAGGGAGAGAGATCAGGGGTGGAGAAGCAATAAGATTTAAGGCAAATGACCAAAGACAGCCCAAACTCCAGCAACCCGTGTGCATGGGCCTACTCACAAGGTATGAAGGGACCAGCCTGGTTTGACTGCCAAGGCTCTGGATGGATACCAGGTACCCTCATGCACTAACAGGCTGAGAAATGAGGAATAGTTTAGGTGAGGTTAGCAGAGGGAAGATCTCTGTTTAGATTCAGGACTGTGCTCAAACACTGCCCTCCCTTGCCTGGGATTAAGGTGAGGGGCATTCCTTGGGATCATTTCCTCCGTCATCATCAGTGGATCTAGGAGGGAGGTATTAGGAGAATACCACAGCTTTTAACAGCCTCTGCTCTAAAGAAAGAACATCTATGATCGCCACTGACTGTACTTCCATCTCATTTACATGTAAGTGGAATAAGAATAGAGCTTTCAGACTGTATTTTATGAGGGTTACATGAATCAATGCAGGCGAAGTACTTAAAACAGGGCTTGAAGCAGAATAAGTGCTCTTATTACTTAATTTGGTTTCACTATACTCATTCATTTAAGAAACTATATCAAAGCCTACATTCTAGGCTCTGTGGTGGCTGCTCAGAATATAAAGAAGAGTAGGGTGTGGTCCCCACCCTCAAAGAGCTTACAATCTAATAAGCCAGCCAGGAACTGAGTGGATGAGTAAAGGATAGGGTTATAGGGTCTGCGGCAGAGAGCAGCCAACAATGGGAGCCCTGCCGAGACTGAGGACAGTAAATGCAGAATGATATGCCCTGCTTGATCACACTTCTGAACATGGCCCCGAGAGGGAAGAGGAGTAAGCTACAGCAAGAACAAGGTTCCGAAAACAAAGTGGTGACAATGCCCTGAAAAGGTGCAGGGCCGCCATATTGCCCATTCATTGGCCATCTATTTGAGAAGACACTGCTCTCCCTTATTGAGAAGAAAGGAATGCTGAGGCACAGCACTTTTGTGGCTCGAAATAAATATGTATTTCAAAGACTTATCAATAAGTTGTGACCAAGTCTCCTTTCCTTCCTGAATATCCAGGCTTCTGGGTTTTTATTGTTCCAAATAGATTTATAGATGCAATAAAAACAAATATGAGAAGCAATGGATTTGTCCTATGTTAAAAAGAAGGCATCATCAAGTTTCAAACACATGCAGGGCTTTTATTTGTACTTGAAGTTCCATGTTTTGAAAATTAAATATATTAAGGATTAGGCCAACTATAATTCTTAGTAGCTCCAACATCAAAACATTTAAAGCAAGTAAAAAGGTCTCCGCCTATCAAGTAAAATGAGAATGGAAGCAGTTACCAGAATAATTCAAGCCTCCCTAATACCGTTTTTTTTTTTTCTGCCATTTTTTGGTAACTGTGACAATTTGATCCAAATCACATCTTTACGGATCCACTTTCCATCTGCTCCCAGGAAGACATTTGAGTGTAAGTGTATATATTTTCTTCTGACTAGAATACACCCAAGTAGTGCTAGGTCAAACTATTTTTTTTTTATAAATCTAATTTTAAAACTATACATGATTTTGGTGGGAAAATTTGCAAGTATAGAAAAACTTAAAGGAAAAAAAAACAACATAAAAATCCAATTCTTTGTAGCAATCACCATTAACTTTGAAGCATTTCCTTCCTGATGCCTTGTTTTGATGCATATTTTGATTTTTGTCTATTGTTTGTTTTAAATAGGTAAGACCATGCTGTTTATCCACATTTGTATACAACTTTTTCACTTACTGTTTGCTGTAAGCATTTTTGAGGATGTTATTATACATTGTCCCCACATGTCTGATTATTGCACTACATCATTTTCTCAGAAAGTCAATTAAGCTTTTTTTTTTTCCCCCTGAACCAAGCAGAAATGGAAAAGGTAAGAAAAACAGGCTTTGAGTTTTACTCAGAAGCTTTGGGATGAGAACCCCTTGAAGCCTTAAAAATCTTGACTCCTCTCCAGCCCGGGCGAGGGCTAGACCCGAAAAAGCAGCAGGACAAGCCCAAGTAGCAGTCACATGGGAGGAAGCACAATGGTTTAGAACACAAAGGAAAACCCTCAGGTTAACAGCTCCTGGAAGCCAGCTGATGTCAGATCCTCTGAGAACACCTCCAGCTGCTCCATCCTTGTCCAGCTTGACTAGTAAGACTGTTGTTTCCTCTACAGCCACTGTATGGGCGTGTCAGACAGCACCCGCAACCTCACCATCTCCACTGCACTGAAAATAAAGAGGACCCTACTTCTAAAATCCAGTAAAGGCTTTCTGCTAATTGACCAAGATCAGAGTTGGCAAACATCTTCTCTAGAAGATCAGAGAGCAAATATTTAGACTTTGCAGGCCACCTACAGTCCCTATTGCATGCTCTTCTTTGTTTTTTGTTGATTTTGGTTTTTTTTAATGACCATCTAAAAACAAGGAAAAAAAAAAGAAAGAAAAAGCTTCTTAGCTCAGGCTGTATAAAAAAGACCAGAGGCCAGAGTGTGTGGACTCCTAGACAGGAACTTCTTTCCCTTCTTATTAAAGAAAATTAAATTAAGGAAGCAGAGATCCTAAGAATTATTCCAAAATTTCTGAGAAATTGTATACCAAGCCTAGTCCAATCTTAATTGATATTCTGAGAAATAATCAGCACCAGGAGTTAAATTTCTGTGACCTTCAATTCCCACAGGAGGGATAGAGAGTACCCAAGAACTCTCAGGCCTCAAACACCAAAATGTCCTTTATATCTTGGAAACTCACAACTCTTGTAAGGGTTTGGAGGACACCTTTTCCAGAATCAGAAAATGCTAACTATTGCATCCCACAAATGGTTTGTAATACTCGTGAACTACCAGAAAATAAATCTGGGGGTGCCTGGGTGGCTCAGTCATTAAGTGTCTGCCCTCGGCTCAGGTCATGACCCAGAGTCCTGGGATCGAGCCCCACATCGGGCTCCCTGCTCAGCGGGAAGCCTGCTTCTCCCTCTCCCACTCCCCCTGCTTGTGTTCCTGCTCTCGCTCTCTCTCTCTCTGTCAAATAAATAAATAAATAAATCTTAAAAAAAAAAAGAAAAGAAATCTGGAAATATCTGTACTTTATCAATTGTTGTCTTTATTAACAACACAAACCATGAATCTGGATACACTCTCTTGACTTGGAGAACTTTTGAGTTTGTGGAATTGAGAATTTTACATGAACAGTTAATGAGGATAAAAGACTAAATATATAAACAGACAATGGCCAGACCATCCCTAAAAATAGAACTCTAACCCCAAACCTGCAGTGACTAGCCCGGAAAACCAAATCCTTACCTATGGTAACCAGCCTAGGAGGCCAGCCTGCTCCAAGTCACACTCATAGGATGTCAGACTGCTATCTCTAGCAACACTCCAGGAAGCCAAACCATAACCACTGTAACAATCAACCCAAAATGGCCAGGATTTAATTAATAGCTGACAGCTTACCTAATTTTTGTCCCTGTTTCCAACTTAGCACCAACCAGAAAAAAACAAATATGAACCCCAACCAATCACATAGGATGCCCATTTCTAGTTAATCCCCTCTGCAGTTCTCCCATGCCAACAGCTTCCAATCAGGACATACCTGAAGCCTTCTCTGCTTTATACTCTAAAGCTTTCCCACTCTGCCTGCCTTTGAGTCTGCCAAGACACAACTGATGGCAGCTGACTCCCTTTGTATAGAAAGCTCTGAATAAACAGTCTTTTTTTTCTCCTTTGGTTAATCTTCATTTATTTCAACAAGGTTATATCCCCTCCCTCTATTTTGCATATTTGTATGGTAAAACGTCACCAATTTTAATTCATGATTACAGAGAATTTAAAGGTAGAAAATAATGCAGAGGCTCTTTAACTTGAGGCACCAAAGTTGTAAATAAGGAAAGTAAGCCACAGAGATTTTTGATCCACTCACTACTCCCTCCATGACATTACACTGCCTGCCTGAAGGTGGGGTCATTTCACGCAAGGCTGGGCTGAAGGGCTCTCTCTGTGAAATAGAACACAGAACCCAGTGAATTGACTGAGCAATGTTTGTTTTGCTAAGCACTTACTATGTGCCCAGGTCTATGGTGGATATTAAGGGTCAGATACAGTATGATAAAGAAACTTGAAAATTGGGGCACCTGGGTGGCTCAGTTGGTTAAGCATCTGCCTTCGTCTCAGGTCATGATCCCAGGATCCTGGGATTGAGCTCTGCATTAGGTTCCTTACTCAGTAGGGAGCCTGCTTCTCCCTCTCCCTTTGCCTACTGCTACCCCTGCTTGGGCTCTCTCTCTCTCTCTCTCTCTCTGTCAAATAAATGAATAAAACCTTTATATAAAAAAAGAAACTTGAAATTAACTGAAAAGACTCATGTACAAAGAATTAGGAAATTACAATGCACAAAGAATGAGGAAATTATATACAATGCCATTTCCAAAGTATATTCCAAAGAATATTAGTAACTACTAGGTTAAAAAAGGAACTTCTATATCAAGAGCATTCAGGAATTATAATTCCAGTAAGTTATTTTGTGGGTATCAACAACCTCATTCTAAAGTTTATATGGAGAGGGAAAAGACTCAGAATAGTTAATGCAGAATTGAGGCAGAAGAACAAAGTTGGAGGACTGATACCACTCAACTTCAGGAGTTAATATAAAACTATAGTAATCAAGACAGCATGATGTTGGCGAAAGAACAGATAACTAGATCAATGGGACAGAACTGAGAGCACAGAAATAGACCCCCATAAATATAGTCAACAGATCTTTGACAAAAGAGTAAATTCAACATAGTAGAGTAGACAGAGATAGACTTTTCAACAATGGTGCTATAACAACAGTTTATCCACATGCAAAAATAAATCTAAACACAGATCTTACACCTTTCACAAAAAAATTAAGTCAAAGTGGATCACAGACCTAAATGTAAAACACAAAACTATAAAACTCCTAGAAGATAATGTAGGATAAAATCTAGATGACCTTGGGTGTGGTGATGTCGTTCTAGATACACCACCAAAGGAACAGTCCATGAAAAAAATCATTGATAAGCTGGACCTCATTATAATTGAAAAATTCTGCTCCAGGAAAGACAGCGTTAAGAGAATGGGAAAACAAGCCACAGACTGGGAGAGAATATTAGGAAAAGACACATCTGATAAAGGACCAGTATCCAAAATGTACCAAAAACTCTTAAAACTCAATAAAAAAAAATCCAATTGAAAGTTGTCCAAAGACCTTAGATACTTCATTAAAAAAAGATATACAGATGGCAAATAAGCATATGAAAAAAATGCTTCACATCATATGTCATCAGAGGAATGAAAATTAAAGCAACAATGAGATATTTAAACAACCAAAATCCAAAACACTGACAACACCAAATGCTAGTGAGGATGTGGAGCAACAGGAAGTCCCATTCATTGCTGATGGAAATCCAAGATGGAACAGGCACTTTGGAAGAGAGTGTGGCAGTTTCTTATAAAACTAAGCATACTCTTACCATACAATCCACAATCACACTTCTTGGTCTTTACCCAAAGGAGTCAAAAACTTATGTCCACACAAAAACCTGCACACAGATGTTTATAGAAGCTTTATGCATAATTACGAAGATGCGGAAGCAACCAAGATGTCCTTCAGTAGGTAAGTGGATAAATAAAGTATGGTACATCCAGACAGTGGAATGTTATTCAGCACTAAAAAGAAATAAACTATTAAGACACAAAAAGACATGGAGAAAACTTAAATGCATATTACTAAGGGAAAGAAGCCAATTTGAATACCTGAAACACAGTATGATTTCAACTATATGACATTCTGAAAAAGGCAAAGTATGGAGACAATAAAAAATCATAGATTTCCAGTGATTGTGGGGGGTGGGGAAGAGGGAGGAATAGGTAGAGCACAGACGATTTTTAGGATACTGAAAATACTATCATATAATAGGGATGGATGAATGTCATTATGCGTTTATTCCAAGCCCACAGAATATACAACACCAAGAGTGAACCCAAAGGTAAACTATAGACTTTGGACATTTATGATGGGTTGATGTAGATCCATCGATCGTAACAAGAGCACTCCTCTGATGGGGGATATGGATAAGAAGGTGTGGGGGGACTATGCATGTGTGGGAGCAACGGGTATATGAGAAATTTCTGTGCCTCCCTCTTAATTTCACTGTGAACCTAAAACTGCTCTAAAAAAGAAAAATAAAGTCTTAAAAATATTTTAGTTAATTGTTTTTTTAAAAAGCATTAAGATGTTGTGTGAAACCAAATTTAACAGTTTTTATTATAAAACTCTCAGAGCATTTAATTTTCAAAAAGGAAGAAATTTTAAATGTATTTCCAAAACACAACTGATCCTAGGACTCATTCAGAGCAGAGTATTTTGGCTCCAAGATACAAAAAACAAACACATGTCGGGAAATGTGATTGTAGGAGATTGTCTGAGATGTTTACGACCTCTTAAAGATTGAAGTCTCACTGAAAGGGAAGTAAAAACTTATGCAAAAGAAAACGCCTTGTTACCATTTCCCTGGTAACATGTAAGAGTTTAGTAAGGGCTTACCACATTCTAGGCGTTGTGCTAAGTTATTTGCATATATTACCTCATTTAATTGTTACAATATCCCCATGAGTGGGCTACTATTATTATGTTTCAGCAATGAGAAAAGAGGGGAACTGAGAAGCTAAGTAACTTGCCCATGGGTTGCCTACCCCAGGAAGAGATCACTAATTACCCTGTCGTCCCTGCGCTTAGCTTCAATGGGCGCTGCTCCCCTTTCTTGCTGCAACCCAGGAAAGAGCAGAGGGCCCATTTCCCTCTGTTTGTACATTTGAGGCAGGACTCAAATGTTCCTCCAAAAAGACTTTACCAAAGCAAAGCTAGCATCAGCAAGATACAGATTCTAAAACTCTGGCTTGTTTAAAAACAGCTAAAAGTATGGTTTTGGGGTCAGAATCACAGGATTCAAATCCCAGTAGCTTTGCTTACTAGATGTGCAAGCTTGGAAAACTCATTTAATTCCTCTAAGCCTCAAGGTTCTTATCCGTAAAATAAAGATAACCGTAGCACCTACAGATATTTTGGAGTTGCTATGAAAGTTGATGAGATCACTCATTGACCAGAGTGCCTGGGCATACAGGGCATGTTCAGCGTGAGCCACCATCACTATTCCCATCCACCTGCCCCAGGTGACAGAGCCTGTCTTTAACTCCCATTACTTGAGAGTGACTTCCTTGCCTGAAGTTCAGGTCAAAAATGAAAAACAACAGCAAACCCATTGTCCATGGAAGCCACCCACCTCTTTCTCAGTTCCTGACTAAGGAGCCAATCCAGGTGGTTGACACTGGGAATGTCAAAATGTTCTCTACCATCAGGATATGTTTAACCTTGACCACATAGCCCACATGTATCAAGATGCTTCATACTGGCCACACTGAAAGAAGAAATACACACGCTTAGTTCAAGGTAGGGAAGTGGTTGGTTTCTTCGCTAAGCTAAAAAGAAAAAAAATCAGTTTTATTCATTAAGGTAGGTAGAACTAGCAGTTAGTAGCATTTTTTTTTTAATGTACCATATAATATACCAAAATTTCTCTCTGGAATGCTAAGATTTTAATCTGCTACCTGGTAGTTATAGGAGGGCAGATGGAGAAGTTTCATGGGGAGGTGTTAGCATGTTACTAGTGTCTTTCCGGCATGCTCTAGGCATGAAAGTTCTGTTTCTGGTTCTTTTATATCATAACTGAAAGGGAAGTGGACTGAGAAGGATGTTTCACCTCAGACACATCCACAGAGTCAACGCACTGGCCAGTTTTTTGTTTTTCGGGTTTTTTTTTTTTAAGATTTTATTTATTTATTATTTGTTTGAGAGCGAGCGAGAGAGAGAGAGAGCACATGCAGGGGGAAGAGCAGAGGGAGAGGGACAAGCAGACTCCATACTGAGCATGGAGCCCAATTTAGGGCTCTTTCCCAGACCCAGAGATCATAACCTAAACCGAAATCAAGAGTCAGACACTTAACTGACTGAGCTACCCAGGCACCCTCCTCACTGGCCAGTTTTGAAAGATGTCCTAATACATGTCCAAAAAAACTGAAATTTTCAAGTTACTATTGAGGTCCTGGAATTCTAGCTCAATTAGTTCTCTTGAGAGACTTTCAAAGTAGATTAACATCTCACTTTATGGAGCAGAGTTCAGTCCTATGGTGACAGTATGTTTATGGAAGGCCAAAACACTAGTAAAATAATTTTCATCTTACTAGTGATTGCTAACATTTCTGTGTGCTTACTATTTGCTAGACAAGGGTTTTTCATCCACACAATAAATATTTACTGAATAGAAATTATGCGTTAGATAGCAAATCAGAACAAATGTTCCATTCTCAGGGAGCTCCCATTCCAGTTAGGGAGATCGACAATAAACAAAAAACTTTAATTGTAAATTTTAAGACGATAAAGGTTAGAGAAGACTAAGTCATGTGAGGGGAATAATGAGTGGTGAGTGCGAGGTGAAGAGGGGTACAATTTGAAACAGTGATCAGGAAAATCTGCACTGAGAGGTGGATACTTGAGCAAAGATTTGATGGAGAAGGTAATGATTTTTTTTTTTAAGATTTTATTTATTTATTTGAGAGAGAGCACACTAGCAGGGGGAGGGACAGAGGGACAAGCAGACTCCTCGCTGAGCACAGAGCCCACACGGGGCTTAATCCCAGGACCCTGAGATCATGACCTGAGCTGAAGTCAGACAGTTAACCGACTGATCCACCCAGGTGCCCCAAGATATTTATGTTATAGCCATTTTCACATTTAATCCCTTCTACTGGATATCATGATGATCCCCATTACATAGAGGAGTGAAGTGAAACAGAGAGCTAAATGTCTTACTCAAAGTCACGGATCTTGAAGTAGTTGGCAAAGTCAACATTTGAACCCTGGCAGCTTTGGACTACTTTAAGGCCAGAATTCTTAACCTCCCCTATGCAAAAGTGCTTCACCCTCAGAAGGCGGGGTCCCCTTGCGTTTCTGCCATTGTTTCTCGCATCCAAACGGAAATCAACAGTCAGATGCTTAACGGACTGAGCCATCCAGGTGCCCCTCAGAAACATCTTTAAGCTTCTAACTTCCGGTTATCCCCAATTCCACCCTTGCCCCCCAGCCCTAGGGGTGGTTGCTGCTTCCCGCACTTACTATCTCTGCTACCTCAGTGCTTCCATTTTGCTTTATTAGCCGTCCAACACCTGCTTCAACCAGTCTTCCTCAGTGGATGCTTGCTGTTAAACTAATCAATGTGATTTCTGTTTTCCTGACTGGAACCTGAAGGATACTCTGTCAATTTCATCCTTCCAGAATTTTTCACAAATGCCCCCAACCCGATTGTGCCCTTTTGCCTTGTTGCCTTTAACCTCGTTGGTCCTTCTGCCGAAAACCCCATCTCCTAGTTCCTCTGCCCCATCCACTCCTTCTCATTCCCCAACAGCAGTACATCTGTGCTGCTGTGAACTTTCTTCCCCACACCGTGAGCGCCTTGAAAACAGAGACTGTCTTCTTGTCTTTGCGGTGCCCCTGTGTTTCCAAAGTGCTGAGCACAGCTCCTAGAATATCAATATCATTATCATTGTGTGAAAGAATCGGAGAAACAGAGCCAATAGGATACAGGAGATTTACACATTGTAAGGAACTGGCTTACACAATTATGGAGACTGGCAAGTCCCAAGATCTGTGGGGTGAGTCAGTGAGCTGTAGACCCAGGGGAACTAATGTTTCAGTTCCAACCTGAAGGCCCCCAGGCCTGAGACCCATGGAGAGCCAGTGTTTCAGTTCATGCCTACAGGCAGGAAAAATTATCTTTTATTTGAGGAGGGTCAGGCTTTTTCTTCTACTCAGGCCTTCAACTCATTGGATGAGACCCACCCACATCAGAGGGGGCAACCTTCTTTATTCAGGCCACTAAGGTAAATGTTAAACTCATCCAAAAACACCCTCACAGAAACATCAAGAACAATGTTTGATCAAACATCTGGGTACTCCACGGTCCAGTCAAAATGACACATAAAATTAACCATTCCAATCGTAAAAGCTCACTTTTAACAGTGGTTAAAAGCAGAGGTATGGTATGGTCTGATATGGTATGGTCTGACCAGAGCGACCTGCACGCAAACCCAACTCCACCCCTTCGTAGGTCGTGGGACTAAGGCATGTGGCCATACTCTCTGGCCTTGGTGTCTTTGAAAATGGTCATGCCTGCCCCTCAGGCCTATCAGAAGAATTAAAAGAGCTCATGTGTAAAGTTCCTAACACATTTTCTGGACCAGCGCAAACAATCAACGTGTATTTACTGAATGCACTCCCACCAAGTGGAAAGGAATTGTGCTAGACACCCGCCGCATGCTGGCTCATTATACATCACCTTCTCTAGGGCTCCTGGTTGGACATGCAGTTATTCTCGACCAGGCTAATCAGCCAGATTTCTGGGACCCCAAGCTGAAGGGAGTTTTTCAGGTTATTCTTCACTCTTTGGAGGCCAGGAAATATTGCAGCTCAAAGACAGGAAACATTCCTGCCTTATGGGTGGGGTGGGGGAAAGAACCTGGTTCTCTGCTTAGGATGGATTCATTCAAAGACTTAGGAAACCACAGGCCTGAGAAATGGTGCTGGGTCTTCAGTTTCTGATCAACATAAGCTAAAAGCTCTGCTGGGATCTTATAAACAGCCCAACCTGAGTCAAAGGCTCTCAGTCCTGCTTTCGACTAGTAAGTGTGCCCAGGTGCCATAGAAGTAAGATCTGCAACCCTCTCTCTCTCTGCTTCTCTTGGCAGTGAGGGCAGTGGGTGGATTCCTGGGGTCCTGGAGCTCTTCTTCTCCAGCACTGCTCACCTCCCAGGAATTCCCGCTCATCCCTTTGGAAGCACACCACAGGTGTGTCTCAGCTGAGCCCCTGGGCTGTCTGACCTTGTTGGGTAAGTTGTTTCACTTCCCAGAGCTTCCGTTCTTTCATTTTTAAAATAGGATAAGTCATATATGTTTCTCAAAGCCCTACTGATAACTGGAGTTCACCGAATTCTTACCATATCCTAGGCATAGCATTTATGCTAACAGTTTGAGGAGGGACGGCCTCAAGTGGCTGAGGTCCCTGCACTCAGAGGGACCGTCTTGAAATTCTCAATACCTTTTGAACAAGGGGTCCAACATTTTCGATTAGTATTAGGTCCTACAAATTTGGCAGCCAACCCCGTCTCTCAGAAATAGGAATTACCCTTATCCTCCTTTTACAGAGGAGTAAATTATGGCACAGAAAGGTTCGGTAACTTGCCCAAGGTCACACAGCTAGTTGGCGGCAGAATAAAGGTGTCTCCTTCTGACCCATGCTTTTAACTACTTCTGGATGGGACGTTAGTGAGATGATTCACTTAAAAGCCATTAGTTGGTACTTCATAACTCTAACTGGCTTCCATTTCCTGCCATCCTCAGGCTAATAGCCCAGAAGCTATTAAGAAATGACCCCATGTTGTAAATGCATATGATTCTTGAATACAGTGCCTGTGTCATGCTATGATTAGAGGAAGGGACCTGGTACAATAAAGTCACTGCCCTGTAAGTTGGACTGAGGCAGAGTCTCTTTAACGGGCAGCAGGGGGAGGGAATACCTGACATGAATACTCTGGGAAAGAGACAAGAAATGAGAAAGCGGGCGGAGCGGGGGATAGTCTCCTGTGCTGGGGGACCCGGCTCTCTGGTTCTTGATCACAGAATAATCAAGACATCTCAGGCCTATCTCCCTCTATCAGGGCAAGGCAGGGGTTGCTATTAAACTGTGAGATGATTCTCTCCAGGAAGCAACAGGACTGAAGAGCCAGGAAAAAAGAGGTGACCAGGACACAAAAGAGGCCTGGGCTGCTATACCAGCCATTTGGGACTGGAGGGCAAGGCTCCCAAGGCCGACTTAGGGATAGATCAAGGTTTGTGAATATGGAACCCAAGACAAGGACAAGGGTTGTAACAGGAGCAGGAAATTGCATCATGCCTCCCACACGTGGTTTGATACTTCTATTTTCTTTTTTTCCCTCCCTCCCTCCCTTCCTTCGTTCCTTCCTTCCTTCCTTTCTCTTTGCCTTACCTCTGTATTTGGTATGTTTTGTTCGTTTGCTTTAATTCTGGTAAGCAAATCTGTTTAAGCAATTAGGAGAAAAGGCTTGTGACCATGCACCATCCAGGGCTGAAAGAGCACTACATGCCAATAACTTTTCCGTGGTGGTGGCTAAATTAGCAAGTAATGGTCAGGAGGAAGAGGCGGGTCCTTTACATTAGCCAGCTGCCCCCTAGTTCAGTGCTTCTCCCCCTTTTGTGTGTGTGTATAATCACCAGGACATCTCATTAAAACTCAGACTCTGATGCAGAAGGTCTGGGTGGGGCTTAAGACACTTCATTTTTACCAAGCTCCTAGGCGGTACAGAGGCTGCTCCTCAATGGACCACACCTGGAGCAGCAAAGTCCCAGAAAAGGGCCAGCTCCTTAGGCTCTGCTCCACTTGTCAGATATGTCCAGCTGTGGAAATGTGAAGAGGAGAAAAATGCCAGCCTGCTACTTCCAGAAAAGAATGCATCCCTTAAAACAAAGCCTGAAAGTTCTTGAGGTTTATCACTGCAAAGAGAATAAGCAGGAAGGAGAAGCTAAATATTTTTGTTGACAATTTTCATTTCTCTTTCATGAAGTTTAGCATGATTGTTGGAGTGACCAAAAACCGGTGTCTACTACTGCTCCTGCCTAGTACCACTCCTGCCTCTCCATGGTCTCTCAAATTCCCACCATGAAGAAAACCTATTCTATTTTATTAAGGCAACATTTCTTCAGGAATGTCCCACCCAAAAGTTTTTCCAAGGTGTTGGTTGCTGCTATGCAAAAAACGAGTGTTCTGTGATCAACATAATTAGGAAAACAGTGACTCTGGCAAGAAAGTTGAACATGTTACTTACCGTGGGAATCTTCAGAGTGTGTCCACCATGAATAATGAAGATGGGAACACGACACAGCATTTCCTAACCTTGTTTGAGTATATAAATCTGTTTCTCTCTCTAGGGCTCTCCTCTTTTTTTATTAGCAATTAAATAAATGCCAATTACATCAACGAAATGCTGGGGGTGGAGAAGTTCCTTATCTTTTTTAGCAGAGATTTTTTTGGTTTAAGTATTCAATATTGGTGGCAGGCCAGGGAAATGAGCACTCATATACTACTGATGTGGACTGCAATGGGTATGAGCCCCTCACAAAATGCTTTGCAATAACGAAGAAAAAACAGTAAAAATGTTTATAAACTTTTAAACAATAATTTCTATGATTCTGTATAAGGTTTTTTTTGTATTAATAAGCTTAAGTGGAAAGGTTTTCACCCCACAAACCTGTGTGTTATAGCCCAGAAAACAAAATGGAAAATCCAAAATGTCTTAAACCATGGAAATGTTCAAATTATCTGTGATGGTGCCACTCAGGGTAATACTATAAAGTCATTAAAAAGTCTATGAAGTAATATAGAAGTGCACTTCTGTTATTATGGGCGGCTGACTGCAAACTCTAGATATAGTTTTCAGCCTTCCCTCTATCTCTGACCATTGCAAATGGCGAGGGATCCCCTTCCCACAGAGGTGGGGGAGCTTTCTCCCAGCCCCTGAATCCAGACTGACCTGGTAACTTGCATCAGCAATAACTGTACCTACCTCTCATGCTTCTGTGTTCTTTCTGTCTCTCTGTGTCTCTCTGCTTCTCTCTCTTTCTCTTGGAATCTTGCCACCACCATACATCCAAGTCCAGGCTGGCCTCCTAGAGAGTGACAGACCAAGTGTAAGGTAGCTGTGAACCCCCAAAGAACTTAGATTACTCCACCACAATCACCTGATGGCAGACCCATGAGCAAGCCCAGATGAGACCAGACCTGAAGAAACTTCCAGCTAACCACTGGACTCATTAGCAATCATAGATGGTTCTTATTTTAATCTGCTGAGTCTTGGGGTGGCAATAGATGACTGCTAGACTTACGATGTCATATAAAAAGGAAAAAAGCCACAGAATATAAAATTGCATCAACTAACATGAAATACTTATAAAATAATTGTGACAAAAAAGCAAAATGGTGCACATGAAAATTTAATGAATGGTTGTTTTAGGGCAGCAAACCCATTGAAATACTGATATATTTTGGGGGGCGGAGCAAGATGGCGGGGGAGTAGGAGACCTGGATTTCATCTGGTCTCAGGAATTCAGCTGGATAGGAATCAAACCATTCTGAACACCTACGAACTCAATAGGAGATCGAAGAAAAGAATAGCAACAACTCTCTGAACAGAAAAGCGACCACTTTCTGGAAGGTAGGACATGCGGAGAAGTGAATCCGAGGCGATATTCGGGAAGATAGACGGCGGGGGAGGGGGCCTCCATCAGCCACTTCTGGCAAGTGATAGAGCCGCGGAGCACAAAATTGGAACTTTTAGAAGTCACCTCCGCTGAGGGACATCGCTCCAGTGGCTAAGCGGGGGGTGGAACCCTCGCAGGACAGTGTGTCTCAGGACCCTCGAGGTCACAGAAAGACCGGGGGTGCCTGAGTGCGGCAGAGCTCCCAGGTATTGGAGCGGGGAAGCCGGCTGCAGAGACGGAGCCGAGGCGCGGGCTCTCAGCTCGGGATTGCCATAAACTGATCCATGGCCCAGTCGGGCCACTGCTCCTCCAGCAGGGACCCAACAAGGGGCAGATCCAGGGAGACTCTCCTTCCTCCCCCGGGAGGAGCGGCGTGGGAGCGCACCGCAGGGATCTGCTGCGTTTGGAGACTCCACACGGGGTCCGGTGCCAGAGATAGAAACGTTCGGTCACAGGCCAGGTGAGCACAGAGTGTGGCTGGAGACCGGGGAGACGGGAGTGACTGACTTTTCCCTGGGGGCACACTGAGGAGCGGGGCCCCGAGTTCTCGGCTCCTCCCAGGCGGAGATTGGGAGGCCTCCATTTTCACTCTCCTCCTCCAATGCTGTATGGAAAGCTTGCAATGAACAAAAGCTTCCAAGAGCAAACCTGAGCAGATTTAGCACAGACCGG
Organism: Zalophus californianus; assembly: GCF_009762305.2. Lineage (NCBI taxonomy): Eukaryota > Metazoa > Chordata > Mammalia > Carnivora > Otariidae > Zalophus > Zalophus californianus. The sequence continues at coordinate 11,110,748 of NC_045596.1, forward strand.
CAAGGGTGGGGCAATTCCGCCTCTGGCAAAGACATTTGGGAACCACGGCAACAGGCTCCTCCCCCAGAAGATCCGCACGAACAGCCAGCCAAGACCAAGTTTACTGATCAAGGAGAACGGGAGAACTCCAGCACTAGGGGAATACTGCATGTAGAATTCATGGCTTTTTTACCATGATTCATTAGTCTTTCAGAGTTAATTTTTTTAATGTTTTTTTTTAATTTTTCTTTTTCCCTTTTTCAAGCAACATCTTATCAATCCTTTTAAAAAAAATTTTATTTTTCATTTTTTGAGTCATATTCTATCCCTTCATGGTAGTTACCCTTATTTTTGGCATATATATATATATATATATATATATATATATATATATATATATATATATATATATAAAAGTTGTTCTCTCTTTAAAATTTTGAGATACAGTTTCTTCTAACATATCAAAATATACCCTAAATCTCTAGTGAATGGTTTTGTTCTAGTCTCCTGCCTGATCACATTCTCTCCCTTTTTTTTTCTTTCTTTCTTTCCTTCTTTTAATCCTCTTCTTTCTTTTTTCAAACATCCTATTACCAATTCCTTTTTTAAAATCTTTTATAATTTTCATCTTTACAGTCATATTCCATCCCTTCATCATATCAACCCTTATTTTGTTCATATATAAGTCTTTATTTCTTAAAATTTTAGGAGGCACTTTCTTCTAACAGACCAAAATACACCCAAAATCTAGTGTGTGGCACTGATCTATACACCAGCCTGATAATATTTGATCATATTCTGTTTTTTTGTTTTATTTTGTTCTGTTTTTGTTTATCTTTTTTCTTTTTACTCTTTCTTTTTACTTTCTTTTCCTTTCTTTTCCCCTGGTTTCAGGTCTTTTCTGATTTGATTAGAGTATATTTTCTGGGGATGTTGTTAACCTGCTAGTATTTTGTTCTCTCATTCATCTATCCTCCTCTGGACAAAATGACAAGATGAAAAAAATCACCTCAACAAAAAGAACAAGAGGTAGTACTGTCTGCCAGGAACCTACTCCATATGGACATTAACGTGATGTCAGACCTAGAGTTCAGAATCATGATTTTAAAGATGCTAGCTGGGCTTGAAAAAAGCATGGAAGTTATTAAAGAAGCCCTTTCTGGAGAAACAAAAGAACTAAAATCTAACCAGGTCGAAACCAAAAAGGCTATTAATGAGGGGCAATCAAAAATGGGGGCACTAACTGCTAGGATAAATGAGGCAGAAGAGAGAATCAGTAATATAGAAGACCAAATGATGGAAAATAAAGAAGCTGACAAAAAGAGAGATAAACAACTACTGGATAATGTCAGCAGAATTCGAGAGATAAGTGATACGAAAAGATGGAACAACATTAGAATAATTGGGATCCCAGAAGAACAAGAAATAGAGAGAGGGGCAGAAGGTATATTGGAGCAAATTATAGCAGAGAACTTCCCTAATGTGGGGAAGGAAACAGGCATCAAAATCCAGGAGGCACAAAGAACCCCTCTCAAAATCAATAAAATAGGTCAACACCCCAACATCTAATAGTAAAATTTGCAAGTCTCAGAGACAAAGAGAAAATCCTGATAGCAGCTCGAGAGAAGAGATATGTAACCTATAATGGTAGAAACATTAGATTGGAAACAGACCTATCCACAGAGACCTGGCAGGCCAGAAAGGACAGGCATGATATATTCAGAGCACTAAACGAGAAAAATAGGCAGCCAAGAATATTATATCCAGCTAGGCTGTCATTGAAAATAGAAGGAGAGATAAAAAGCTTCCAGGACAAACAAAAACTAAAGGAATTTGCAAACACGAAACCAGCCCTCCGAGAAATATTAAAAGGGGTCCTCTAAGCAAAGAGAGAGCATAAAAGCAGCATAAACCAGAAAGGAACACAGAAAATATACAGTAACAGTCAATTTACAGGCAATACAATGGCACTAATTTCATAGTTACCTGAATATAAATGGGCTAAATGCCCCAATCAAAAGACACAGGCTATCAGATGAGATTAAAAAACAAGACCCATCGATATGCTGTCTGCAAGAGACTCATTTTAGACCCAAAGACACACCCAGATTGAAAGTGAGGGGGTGGAAAACCATTTACCATCCTAATGGACACCAAAAGAAAGCTGGGGTGGCAATCCTTATATCAGACAAATTAGATTTTAAACCAAAGACTGTAATAAGAGATGAAGAACGACACTATATCCTACTTAAAGGGTCTATCCAACAAGAAGATCTAACAATTGTAAATATCTATGCCCCTAACATGGGAGCAGCCAATTATATAAGGCAATTAATAACAAAAGCAAAGAAACACATTGACAACAATACAATAATAGTGGGGGACTTTAACACCCCCTTGACTGAAATGGACAGATCATCTAAGCAAAATATCAACAAGGAAATAAAGACTTTAAGTGACACACTGGACCAAATGGACTTCACAGACGTATTCAGAACATTCCATCCCAAAGCAATGGAATACACATTCTTCTCTAGTGGCCATGGAATATTCTCCAGAACTGATCACATCCTAGGTCACAAATCAGGTCTCAACCGGTACCAAAAGGTGGGATTATTCCCTGCATATTTTCAGACCACAATGCTTTGAAACTAGAACTCAATCACAAAAGGAAAGTCAGAAAGAACTCAAATACATGGAGGCTAAAGAGCATCCTACTAAAGAATGAACAGGTCAAACAGGAAATTAAAGAAAATTTTTAAAAATTCATGGAAACCAATGAAAATGAAAACACAGCTGTTCAAAATCTTTGGGATGCAGCAAAGGCAACCCTGAGAGGAAAGTATATAGCAATACAAGCCTTTCTCAAGAAACAAGAAAGGTCTCAAATACACAACCTAACCCTACACCTAAGGGAGCTAGAGAAAAAACAGCAAATAAAGCCTAAACCCAGCAGGAGAAGACAAATAATAAAGATCAGAGCAGAAATCAATGAAATAGAAACCAAAAGAACAGTAGAACAGATCAACGAAACTAGGAGGTGGTTCTTTGAAAGACTTAACAAGATTCATAAACCCCTGGCCAGACTGATCAAAAAGAAAAGAGAAATGACCCAAATCAACAAAATCATGAATGAAAGAGGAGAGATCACAACCAACACCAAAGAAATACAAACTATTATAAGAACATATTTTGAGCAACTCTATGCCAGGAAATTAGATAACCTGAAAGAAATGGATGCATTCCTAGAGATGTATCAACTACTAAAATGGAACCAGGAAGATATAGAAAACCTGAATAGACCTATAACCACTAAGGAAATTGAAGCAGTCATCAAAAATCTCCCAACAAACAAAAGCCCAGGGCCAGATGGCTTCCCAGGGGAATTCTACCAAACATTTCAAGAAGAATTAATACCTATTGTCCTGAAACTGTTCCAATAAATAGAAAGGGAAGGAAAACTTCCAAACTCATTTTATGAGGCCACCATTACCCTGATCCCCAAACCAGACAAAGACCCCATCAAAAAGGAAAATTACAGAACAATATCCTTGATGAACATGGATGCAAAAATTCTCACCAAAATACTAGCCAATAGGATCCAACAGTATATTAAAAGTATTATTCACCATGACCAAGTGGGATTCATCCCTGGGCTGCAAGGTTGGTTCAACATCCGCAAGTCAATCAATGTGATACAATATATTAACAAAATAAAGAACAAGAATCATATGATCCTCTCAATAGATGCAGAAAAAGCATTTAACAAAGTACAGCATCCTTTCTTGATCAAAACTCTTCAGAGTATAGGGATAGAGGGTACATACCTCAATATCATAAAAGCCATCTATGAAAAACCTACAGCGAATATCATTCTCAACGGGAAAAAGCTGAGAGTTTTTCCCCTAAGGTCAGGAACACGGCAGGGATGTCCACTCTCACCACTGCTATTCAACATAGTATTAGAAGTCCTAGCCACAGCAATCAGACAACAAAAAGAAATCAAAGACATCCAAATCAGCAAGGAGGAAGTCAAACTCTCACTCTTTGCAGATGATATGATACTTTATGTGGAAAACCCAAAAGACTCCTCCCCAAAACTGCTAGAACTCATAGAGGAATTCAGTCAAGTGGCAGGATATAAAATCAATGCACAGAAATCAGTGGCATTCCTATACACCAACAACAAGACAGAAGAGAGACAAATCAAGGAGTCGATCCCATTTACAATTGCACCCAAAACCGTAAGATACCTAGGAATAAATCTAACCAAAGAGGCAAAGGATCTGTACTCAGAAAACTATAAAATACTCATGAAAGAAATTGAGGAAGACACAAAGAAATGGAAAAACGTTCCATGCTCATGGATTAGAAGAACAAACATTGTGAAGATGTCAATGCTACCTAGAGCAATCTACACATTCAATGCAATCCCCATCAAAATACCATCCACTTTTTTCAAAGAAATGGAACAAATAATCCTAAAATTTGTGTGGAACCAGAAAAGACCCCGAATAGCCAGAGGAATATTGAAAAAGAAAAGCAAAGCTGGCAGCATCACAATTCCGGACTTCTGGCTTTATTACAAAGCTGTCATCATCAAGACAGTATGGTACTGGCACAAAAACAGACACATAGATCAATGGAACAGAATCGAGAGCCCAGAAATGGACCCTCAACTCTATGGTCAACTCATCTTTGACAAAGCAGGAAAGAATATCCAATGGAAAAAAGACAGTCTGTTCAACAAATGGTATTGGGAAAATTGGACAGCCACATGCAGAAGAATGAAACTGGACCATTTCCTTACACCACACAGAAAAATAGACTCCAAATGGTTGAAAGACCTAAATGTGAAACAGGAGTCCATCAAAATCCTAAAGGAGAACAAAGGCCGCAACCTCTTCAACCTCAGCTGCAGCAACTTCTTCCTAGAAACATTGCCAAAGGCAAGGGAAGCAAGGGTAAAAATGAACTATTGGGATTTTATCAAGATAAAAAGCTTTTGCACAGCAAAAGAAACAGTCCACAAAACCAAAAGACAACCGACAGAATGGGAGAAAATATTTGCAAATGACATATCAGATAAAGGGCTAGTATCCAAAATCTATAAAGAACTTATCAAACTCAACACCCAAAGAACAAATAATCCAATCAAGAAATGGGCAGAAGACATGAACAGACATTTTTCCAAAGAAGACATCCAAATGGCCAACAGACACATGAAAAAGTGCTCAACATCGCGCAGCATCAGGGAAATCCAAATCAAAACCTCAATGAGATACCACCTCACACCAGTCAGAATAGCTAAAATCAACAAGTCAGGAAACGACAGATGTTGGCGGGGATGCGGAGAAAGTGGAACCCTCCTACACTGTTGGTGGGAATGCAAGCTGGTGCAGCCACTCTGGAAAACAGTATGGAGGTTCCTCAAACAGTTGAAAATAGAGCTACCCCACGATCCAGCAATTGCACTACTGGGTATTTACCACAAAGATACAAATGTAGGGATCCGAAGGGGTACGTGCACCCCAATATTTATAGCAGCAATGTCCACAATAGCCAAACTATGGAAAAAGCCAAAATGTCCATTGACAGATGAATGGATAAAGAAGATGTGGTATATATACACAATGGAATATTATGCAGCCACAAAAGGAATGAGATCTTGCCATTTGCAATGACGTGGATGGAACTGGAGGGTGTTATGCTGAGTGAAATAAGTCAATCAGAGAAAGACATATATCCTATGACCTCACTGATATGAGGAATTCTTAATCTCAGGAAACAAACTGAGGGTTGCTGGAGTGGTGGGGGGTGGGAGGGATGGGGTGGCTGAGTGATAGACATTGGGGAGGGTATGTGCTATGGCGAGCGCTGTGAATTGTGTGAGACTGTTGAATCACAGATCTGTACCTCTGAAACAAATAATGCAATATATGTTAAGAAAAAAAAAAGAAGAAGAAGAAGATAGCAGGAGGGGAAGAATGAAGGGGGAGAAATCGGAGGGGGAGACGAACCATGAGAGATGATGGACTCTGAAAAACAAACTGAGGGTTCTAGAGGGGAGGGGGGTGGGGGGATGGGTTAGCCTGGTGATGGGTATTGAAGAGGGCACATTCTGCACGGAGCACTGGGTAGTATGCACAACAATGAATCATGGAACACTACATCAAAAACTAATGATGTAATGTATGGTGATTAACCTAACAATAAAAAAACTAGGTAAAAAAAAAAGAAAAAGAAAAGGCAACACATTTATTGATACTAATTTAATGGGCATGCAAAGGGACCTGGTTAGAGCTTGAAAGGACACTAGAGTTCCTTTCTGTTTTTATAGTAGCCTACACTTATGCATAGTTGTTTGAAAATGTGCCCCCCTCAATAACAAACAAACAAACAAATAAAAACTTGTGGAATCCAAAAATATATATATATATTTTTTTTTTTTCTTTTTCTTTCTACCCTTCTGCATTTCCAAATTTTCTCTGATGGGTATGCACAGCTGTCATGTTGGCATATTATAAAAATGGTTCACTTAAAACTAATTACTCAGAAGTCTTATGTGTAGTTGACACCTGCTGGATACTCTAGAATCAAGACCAGTCCAAGGGAAAGTATAAGTGTTTTGAAAATCCTAAAATACCGTAGAACCCACAAGGTGTTATGGGTTTTTTTATAATGTTATATACTTTCATTATTGCCAAGTACTCTAAGATGATGCAGTCCTTTCTGTTCTAAAATTGACGGGGTTTTTACATTTTTTTAATTTGAGGTAAGAATGTGAATATTAACCCTAAAGAGCTAACAAAGCAACAACCTGAAAATTTGAGCCAACTTCCTTATCATTAACTAATACATAATATCAATAAGGAACACATTTCCTACCTGCCGCATACAGCAACCGCTCATGCTCAATAAAGCTGGGCTTTCATCTCCAATGGTAACTTTGGAAATGCAACAAATATGGAGCAATCCTTGAACTGTTTACAGAGACAGTAAAATGAGGAACACATCCTCTTGGGATAAAAGCTGTTCTATGATGTATAAAGAAAGTCCCTCTTTGAGAGTACAGCTAAAATGGAGATGGAGACTTTGTAGTTCTACAGCAACTTTCATCCAAGCATCTGAAAGCATTTTATTGACATACACCTTTAATCTATACAACCTCCTGAGGGTAAGTAGCAAGTTTCACCATTCCTTTTTTACAGGTGGAAAAACCGAGGCCAAAAGATGGTCAGAAAAGGATATGTATTAGTTAAATGTCTTTGGTTGCAAGCAACAGAAAGCAATCAGCCATTATAAGGAAAAAATGTGTGTGTGTGTGTGTGTGTGTGTGTGTGTGTGTACATATGTCTGTGTACATATAGATATGATATGGGTAAACACACAACAATGAAGAAAGGAAGCTGGGTAGCTCCAGGGCCTTAAAGCTCCAGGAACCAAAGGAAAGTCTCTTCAGAGTGCTGGAGTCTAGATGAAGGAGGTGCAGACATGTCTCAACACCATGTCACTCCATTCAAAGGCAAATTCTAGAGAGAGTTGCCTGGCCACTCTAGTTTGGATCACAGGCCAACCCTATGAGTGTCACACAACATGGCTGAGGAGTAATTCCCAAAAGAAAAATCAAAAGAAAGAAAATGGCAAAACAAAAACAAAAACTACCTATGCATCCATTATAGGGTGGATGGAAAGGAAAGGAACACTCATAGATTTCTGCCCACTCATTACTCTGCCCTTCCTGGAATCAACTAGAAGCTTCTGGAAGCCAGGGAAGGGGGGGCATTCTCGAGCCCAGCCTGTGGCCTGCCACAGAGTTATTTATGATCAATAAGAGGACACTGAGTGGCTGAACAAATGCACGAACCATTTGGTGTCTGTGCCATCCCTGACAAAATATTGAGTAGTGACATTTGTCTCCCACTTCTATCCCACCGGTTTCCACAAACTTCAACACCTCACACCATTTTCTGTTTCCAGGATCCTTCCCAGTGGACAGTGAATGTTTTCTTACCCACCAAATCCTCCATCCTCTGGACTTGTTTATTCTCAGAGATGTGTTCAGTGTTGCCCATCCAGAAGCAATTACATCTTCAAGCCTGATGCCTTTTCTGCCTCAATCTTCTTACTTATCAAAAGAAAATAAATAATAATTCTACCCCATGGGGTTGTTAAGAGGATTAACAGAGTATTTGTAAAGCACTCAGATAGTCCTGACACATAGTAGCCACTGTTAGCTGCCATCATCATCATCATCATCATCATCATAATTTTACCATTATTCTTATTATGGAACACTGCATATTTAATATCAAGAACTTCCCATTATTGCAGTGTATCCAGTATTACTCTTATTGTTCTTGTTTAATAAATAAAGAAGTAAGGCTCAGATGTCTAAGTTATCAGCCCAAGGCCTATCACTACTAGGTAGCATATTCTACTGCTTGTCTCTAAAGCCTATCTTCTTTCTACTACATCATGTGGGTCCCCAAAAGAAAAGGCAAACAGCTTATTCAAAAACTGTGAGTTTGCAGTGGTGGAATTCCAGGCATAGAGAAGGAAATGTCCCTCTGGTAACCCATGGTTCACCTCGGTTAGGAAACTTTTCCCTGTCTGTGGGGACGATCCATCTATGGGAGACCCAACCATTTGCCTCCAGCAAATTTTGAGCTCCTTGAGAGTGGAGAGGTGCACAAAACACCTCTCCCAGCACAAAGCGTAGCTCCTGGTCCCTGGCAAGGACTAACACATATGTACTCAAGTAAAGACACTCTATAGGAGAAATACATGTGACATTCTCCAGAATGTTTATATGGTTTGGATCTTTTGGAGAGTCATCTTTTCTTCTCCCTTTCTGCCATTTCTTTTTGTCTCTTCTTCTCCCTAGTGAAGGAACCCATATTAATTTGACTTTGTATATGTTAACCTTTCCTACTCCTCCCTCTCCCTAATCTGGTCTTTTCTCTGAGCCCAGCCTGTCATTCAGATGGCCACTTACACATTCCATGAGCTGTACAAGCTCAACATGCCTAAAATCACATTTGTTATCTCCACCTACTTCCATTCTTCCCAAACTTGTCCCTCCTCCTGTAATTCCTGATCTCTCCAGAATGCATCATCAACCAAACCAGAAACCCCAGCATCACCTCCTTCCTCTCTCTCATGCTTCCTCCTCCATCCACACTTCAAGTCCTGACAGTTCTGTCTCTATAAGGATTCTTTTGCCATCTCTCTAATCTCTATTTCTACCCCCTAAAATCCCCTCTAACATGGGTGAGCAACAGTCTTTTTGTTTGGTGTCCTTTAAGTCAATTTTCTGCTGATCCAAAGAGATGCTTTGGAGCAGAGATGGACTAGCCATTCACCAAACTGGTTTCCCTTCCTCCAGGGCAACATCTTGGCAACACCTGCCTGGCTACCTTATTGTGAGCTGCTGAGATGTGACTGAGTTAACTGGGTTCTGGAAAGTGAAATATGGATGGGAGTGATGCTTGGCCTAATCCTTAAAAACTTTCTGCAAAAGCCTTCTTGGTTCCCTTCCTCAGTCTGCTGGGAATGATGTCAACACTTTGGAAGCCTTGTGTTAAAAAGGTCAGATTCAGTGCCAACCTGAGACTCTTAGCAGACCCCTTACTGCCACCAATTGGCTTACACACCACTGAGAAATAATCTTGTATTGCATTAAACTGCTGAATTTTTAGGGTTTATCTATAATAGAACCAGCATTGTATTAATTAATCTATCTTTCTAAAGCTGAAATTTGACCTGCTTAAAACCCTCTGATTTCTGCTCAGCATCCTTGGGATCTAGTATAGGATTATCTGCCTCTGGACCTATTAACTTTCTAATCTCATCTTCCACCATTAAGAGCACACATTTCATCTTCCAGCAACATCCAACTACATATAAATCCCCCTATTCTCTGGGTAGTTCACTCACATTTCCATCTTTCTTTCACTGTCACCCTGGTGCTTGGAATACCCTTCTGATTTTTTATCACAAACTTAGTTCATTTTTACCTCCAAGGATCAGTTCAAATATCATATATTCCAGAAAACCTTCCCTGCTTCTCCAGTCCAGGATAAGTCCTCCTCCTTCGAGAGCTTCTCTCTTCCTCAATTTATACCAAGTTATATTGAAATCCCTGACTGTGTGGCCATCTGGTCTACCCTATAGACTGCAAGGGAACACCATGAAAAGGTGCTATGGCTTATCCACCATGATAATCCTAGCCCCAAACCTAGAGCCAGTGTTCCATATATGCCTACTGGACTGGATCATTCCAGCTGATTCATTTGCAAGACTAGTGGTTCACTTTCTTTGTTCATGAGGATTCTTTGTGATACAGAAGTACCCCAAAAACCCCTGACTAATAAAAGAAATTCAATTTTAGTCATTCTCTGCCCCTACCCTGTCCAATCCTTCCCTCTCATTTGGATAATATAAGAATCCCAGAGCTTACTAGATCCAAGAAAATAGTGGGCAGAGAGTGGGCTGGTAAGGAGACCACAGCTTCATTCCCAATCTCTAGTGCTGCTGTATGTAAGTTCTTGCTCAGCTATCATGGACCAACCAGAAAGTGGTGGTTATGCTGGCAGCCACTCTCCCTCTGCACCAGCCCAATAACAGGGAATATTGTGAGGGCTCCTGAGGTCACTGCTCTTAGCACACAGCTTCACAGACCACCATGAAGGCCATCAACTGCCTTTCAGTTGGAGTAACTCAACAAACATTCCCACAACCCTGCCCTTGACCCAGTCTTGGAAGACCCAACCATCACATTGATTGGGCCTCCACCCTATTCAAACCTTGAATAAGTCCTTCTCCACTTTGGATTATACTTCAATGGGTCTGTACCTTCAAGTAAATTTCATAAGGCTGAGTTGGAGAGGGGCATGCCCACTTTTTCTTTGTTTTATTTAGCCCTGAAGCCCCAAAAGGCTATTTATTGCCTTCATCAAGGGTAAAGAAAATTCAGATCTTCAACAACACAGAAAGGGACATCTTTCCTTCATTTCTAATGAATCTACAGTGCCATAAAAAGAGATACAGGTAAATTTCTCCATCACCCTACTATGTGATGTCACCCATCATTTCTAACACCTTCTATGTGGTTTGTGCAAACAGGGTCTTGTCCCTTGAAAAGCTTATTGCAATGTTGAGAAGATAGATGATTAAATAGAAAAGCAGAGTGCAGGGAAGCGCAGTGAGGGCTGGGCTAGCAGGAAGCCCAAGATGTGTAAGGAATGTACAGAGCAGGCGCCTAGCTCAGCCTGGCAAATCAGAAGAGGCAACAGCAGAGCAAAACCTTAGAGACCAAGAGAAGTGGATCAGGTGAAGCAGGAAGGCAGAGGGGAAAATAAGGGGTGTGTGTGTGTGTGTGTGTGTGTGTGTGTGTGTGTGTGTGTGTGCGCGCGCGCGCATGAGCACGCAAGCGCATTTTCCTTTCCATTTAAACCATAAAAATATTCTTCCTCTTGTTAAATAGAGGTTAAAGGGAAGTCATTAAAGATCCTAAGCATGAGAGTGGCATTTCAATGGGGCAGGCTGGAGGGATGCCAAACCAGAGGCAGGAGGACTGGTTCTGAAGCTCATTCTCTGCTTCCCTCCAGGATGAGCTGTCTGATAATTATAACCTGTCTGTGAAGCCACAGGCCCAGTGGCCTGTGATGATCCAGCACTAAGGGAGTCCCTGCTTTTGCTGGTACTCCCAATAAGCTGCACTTGACACAGGGCTTGGTTCCCCAGTCTCTAATTCTTCTGCAAAACCCAGAATTCACCCATGATCTCAGCCCTGGAACATATGTGACCTGACCTCTGATCCAGGAGTGTCCCCTTGACTAACTGAGGATTCTCCCAGGGTGGGACCAAAGAGGGAGCAATTAGCTAAAAAAGGAAAAACCCACAGAGGCATGGAGTTCTCCTTGGCTGAAGAAGAAGACGTGTGCCAAACACAATGGTGTGGCTTCAAGAACTATGGTGCTCCTTGACCTTAAAGGATTGGACTTAAATTTATAGTTCTTTTGAGACTGTCAGAAGCCAGAATGACTCATAACCCTGCTTGGCCCCAGGGGGAGGGGCAGGTGATGGGGTATGAGTCACAATGGAGAGAAAGACCCTCTCAGCTTAGGGCTTGAGAAAGCCCTGTGGCAGATGGCAATGATGATGGTGACAGTGATGGGGTCTTCTGGTTTCCTTTAAGATTGGAGCTAAGCCAGGGGCCACAAAAGAAACTATATGGTGACTTCTTATTGAGACTAGATAATTAGAGGAGAGAAGAAAAACACAGGTCAGGAACAGGGCTAGCCTACAGGAACCAGAACTGCAAGTCTTTTTAGAAAAATTATTAAAAAAAATGTCTTGTTTTGTCCTTCCTCAAAAAAAAATGCAGCTTGGTGGCACCATGTACTGCAGGAAGAGTCGGAGTGATCCTTGGGGCCAGATGGGACTCCTACCCTGCCACTTCTTACCCTCATAATTTTACAGACAACTTTCTAAATCTCTCCAAGCTTTAGCTTCCTTGTCTGTCAAATGAATTTAAGCAGCAGTAATAATGACCATCACTGCCGAACAAGTAATGGACTTGAGCAGGCAAGGGACCTGGTGTCTTACTTACATCCTCTCAAATAATCCTCATCCCTGTTTCATAATAATATATTCATTTTAGGGTTGCCAGGAGGATTAAATGAGATAATGCGGTGACAGGGTCTTGCCTCACTGCCAAGACCAACATAGGGATGAAATATGTCCTGTTTTCCTTTTAAGCTCTAAGGAAGCATGCCTGACTATCTAGAGCCCTAGGTTTTCCCTGGACATGTTTACTTGAGTTTAGTTAAATTTGTACTTGTCCCCCTTGGGAAAAACAAAAACAAAACAAAAAAATGTCTTTTATTTTGATCATTCTTGTGTTGTCCTGTTTTATGTGCATTTTTTTTCCACCACTGTTCACTTCACACACACCATTCTAACTGATTCTGATTTGTAATATGTGATGTCTTAGAACTAGCCCAGGACATAATAGTGTAAAGCCAATCTGCTTCAGCAACAAAGAGATTGGGAATAACATTGTTTTTAATTTACCTATTCCTCTGAGACCTTGAAGTTAAAAGGAGACAGCCTGTCTGGCTTTGCTAAACTGATCTTCAGGTTGTACAAATCAAGTCCATTTGTCACTGGAAGCTGGGCTTAAATCCGGATTCTAGCAAACAGGAAAGTGAGAGGGAGGAAGAGGGGAGAAGCCTCTCCTTCTTACTGGAAGTGGGGACTCCTTAGGTAAGTCTTGCTCCTCACAGGAGATAAGATTATATAATACTTTAAAGCTACAGCTCCCTAAAAGCAGGAATTGTGGCCTTGTTCTTGCTGAATTCTCCATGAGTACAGAAATTGCCCCACAAATAGCTGATGAGTGAAGGTGGGAACAGGAGAGAGGACTCTTCAGCTGAAGACCAGAACTGCTGACTTCTGTCTGGCCTGGAGTAGAGAGATGTAAGAAGATCGCTGGCTTCAAAATCCAACGATCCTTGGGTGAAATCCAAGCTCTGTCACTGACTGACCTTGGACAAGGCACATCACCTCTCTGAGCCTTCATTCCCTAACCTTTTTTTTTTAAGTTTTTATTTAAATTCCAGTTAGTTAACCTACAGTATAGTATGAGTTTCAAATGTGCAATACAGTGATTCGACACTTCCATACATCACCCAGTGCTCATCACAACAAGTGCCCCCCTTAATCCCCTTCACCTATTTCCCCCACCCCCCACCCACCTCCCCTCTGGTAACCAGCAGTGTGTTCTCTAGAGCTAAAAGTCAGTTTCTTGGTTTGCCTCTCTCTCTCTCTGTTTTCGTCCCTTTACTCATTTGTTTCTTAATTTCCACATATGAGTGAAATGATATGGTATTTTCCTTTCTCTAACTTATTTCACTTAATGTAATGCTCTCTAGCCCCATCCATGTCATGGCAAATGGCAAGATTTAGTAGTTTTATACAGCTGAGGAATATTCCAATATCCCATTATATATATATATATATTATATTGCCACATCAACTTTTTTTCTCTCTCTCAGATTTAGGGTTAGGATTAGGGTATGTGCCTGGTTATCCTGCAGTTCAAAGACCTCTGCAGAGAATAAAACCCTATCTCACCTAATCTCACCCTCTGCTGGGGTGAGAATATACATGGCAGCATAATTCCCTCACCTTTAAACTAGGATAGAAATTTGTGCTGTGCAGGATAGTGTCATCTGTATGTAATCCTTCCTCTCTCTCTCTCTCTCTCTCTCTCTCCATCCATCCATGTATCCATCTGTGGATAGATAAGACCCTATGAGAAATTTCAATCCTTCGCTGAAGAAGAATCTTTTTCTCTCCATCATCATCATCATTTTCATCATCATCTTCTTCTTCATCTTCATGCTCATCTGTGTTCATTTGGGCAGCACTTTACAGAATGCTATGCCTGTTCACACACCCCCTAAGGTAAACTCTGATAATGGTCACCCTGGGAGGCAGGATATGACAGTGGTTAAGAACCTGGCTTTCTGAGCCAGAGAGCCTGTACTTGTCTCTTAGTTCTGCAAAGAATTAGTTTTGTGACCTATTAAATTAGTAAACTTTTCTGTGCCTCAGTGGTCCCATCTGCAAAACAAAGACACTAATAACATCTACCTCTTAAAAGTTGTTAATAGTTGACATAAGTAAAGCACTTAGAATAGTCTCTGGATCATAGTAAATTCTCACCGAATCTTATTTCACATCCCTATTGCTGACCTTCTTTTACAGAAGACTAAACAGGCGCAGAGAGGCTGTGACTTGCCCAAAGTCACACAGCAAGGAGGGGCGCAGAGCATACATCTTCTGCCTCAGCAGTGACCTATTCCTGGTCCACCATACTGCAAAGGAATCAGAGAAGGAGCAGAAGGTTCACCGTGAGGCCTGCAAACAGGGACAGCTTTGGGAAGCCAAACCACATACAACCCTTAGATGGGATTGCTTTTGAGTTGCTAGAACACAGGAACTCATCTTAATCCATTCCATATTCCCAGTGCCCAGCACCAAGTCTGGGCCAACGTAAGCACTAAGGGAATATTTGTGGAAAGAACTGATAAAGAAATTGATGAGAAAAACTGGGGTTGAGAATAATAACAGTATCAAGGCTTCTGAACCCTGATGAATGAGCCAGGTCCAGACAGTGGGGGTAATCTAGATTTCTAGGGAAAGAGGGACAGGCAGCCCTGCCCCCAAGAAAATGATGCTCAGTTGCAATGTCTTGAAAAGAGAAGGGGATGCCATTCTTGGCTTTGGAAAATGGGTCCATTATGGCGTATGTCCAGGGAGAGGGAAATATACAGCCAGATTTATGGCTCTCTACAAGGCCTCACCTCTGAATAATCCTCCTTACACCCACTTCCTCTCAAGCCTGGATATGGCTTGTTAGAAACTGAGCAGAAGTCAAATGGTTGATCAAGAAGAGCAACTGCCGAAGTTGCCCTAGTGAGAAGAGCCTTTCATTGGAAATACCTAAGTTCTCATCTCATGCCAATAATAATCACATCTGTACTTCACAAGGCATTTTCCTGTGTGTGATCCCACTGGAACCCCTCAAGGCTGCTACAAAGTCTGAAAGGCAGCATCTATTATCCCCATTTCACAGATGTGAACACAAAGGGCCAGAGAGCATAAGACCTGCCCAGGGTCTCTCAGTGAGTTAGGGTCAGAAGTAGGCCATGACACCAGAACCAAATCTACACCCTGGCCTCCCCCACCCAATTCATCCACATTCTAGATGCACCCATAGAAAATCTCATAGGCCAGGTGCCCAGTGGTATCACACAGTTCCCTCCTCTAACTTCATACCCCACCCTCCCCTCCCACCATTTAGGTGTAAGGATCAGGGAGGGACACCGGGTCTCTGAGTCTCCCAGGGTTAGAGGAGGTCTTGCTATGACCACAGCTGTCATGGCCCCTTCTTAAGCCCTTGGGCGATCTGAGTCATTGGAGTGATCAGGAGGATGGACTCTGGTAACTGCCTGGATTCAAATCCACATAGGCCCCATACTGATTGTATGGCCTTAGACAAGTTACTCAATCTCTCAGGGGTTCCATTTCTTTGTTTTTATAATAGAGAAAATCAGAGGAGATTTTAGCTCTATTTAAAGATTTCTCTGAACAATGAGAACTTTCCATGATGGATCAGCCTGACCCAACAGGTAGTGAGTTCCCCCTCACCAAAAGTGTATAAGCAGACTGGTACATACAAGCGTCTGATCTTAGGAAGGATGCTATAAGGATGAAGCAAATACTACAGGATATGGGGAACAGGTACACTCGTTCCCACACTACCAACTACATTAGAATTGTCCAAGGGACATTCAAAAAATGCAGGTCCCTTAGCTCCACCCTTGGGTATTCTGATTGCAAACATGTCAGATATAGCCTAGAAACCTGGATTTGTCTTACAAGTATCCAGGTGTGTCCGTTTGCCAGGGCTGCCATAACAAAGTAACACAAACTGTATGACTTAAACCAAAAAGAAACTTATTGTCTCACATTTCTGGAGCCCAGAAGTCTGAGAGGGAGGTTATCGGTAGGGTTGGTTTCTCCTGAGGGTGTTAGGGAGAATCTTCCCCATGGCTCTCTCTGAACTTCCAGTGGTTTACTGGCAAGCTTTGTCATGCTTTTTCTTATAGATGCATGACTGCAATCTCTGCCTTCATCTCTGCACGGCATTATCCCTGTATGCACATCTGCCTCTGTTTCCAAATGCCCCCTTTTTATAAGTCGTACTGGATTAGGGCCCACCCTAATGACACTGATCATCTGCAAAGACCCTATTTCCAAATAAGTTCTCATTCACGGGTGCTGGGGTTAGGGCTTTCAACATCTTTTTCAAGGACACAATTCAGCCCATGACTCCAGGTGATTCTAATGCACAGCGAGGGGTAAGAACCAGTGGACTACAGCTTTTCAAACGGCTTGTCCTTATAACCCCCTGGGAATCCTGAATAGCTACAGCTTCTGACCCAGTGGAGCTGGAGGGCCTGAGACTCTCCTTTTTGAACAGGACATACTGTTATTGCAGGTCCAAGGACTGGTGCTTTTAGTGAGGTCATTCCCAGAATAAGATTCCCAGGAAACCCAGAAAGGACTACCAAGCAAAGAGAAGTTCTTTGCTTCATTTCTCGTGACAGGGGTTGCTTTCTTCTTTTTCAATCTTGACGTGAGTGCACAGGAAAAACCTGCCACTAAAACTCCGTATCCTTCATGCCTGTTGGGAGGGAGGAGCCTGGTAGAAGCATGCATCCTAGGGTGGGAAGAAAGGATTGGGCTGCCAAATTCTGGAAAAAGTTCTCCTCATTCCCGTGCCCCCCCCCCCCATTTAATTTTACACATCCGGGGTTATTTTGCGGTTCATGTTGTTTTGTGCCATCCCCCGCCCTCACCCCCACCCCCACCCCCAATCTCAAAACCACCATCTGTTAAAACCCAGCCCAGCCTGAGCCAGCGCTGGGTGCACCTGGCTCCCATGAAGCGACTGCCCCCTGATCACCTGCGCTGGCTGGCCCAGCGGGGCCAGAGACTTGCAAACCAGCGAGGCCAGCCCTGGGCCACGAGAAGCCCATCCTCCGCGCTGGTGTCAATCCCCAGGTCAGCCGGGGAAGGTGCGCCCCGCCCCGCACGCCCCGGCCCTCCCCGCCCGGGGTGAGCGCATCCCAGTGGGGCAGGCCTGGCCAGGCACAAAGGCGACAGCTGCGCGCCAGGGCCAGAGAGGCTACAGCCAGAGGGGCAGCCACCCGCGCCTTGCAGCCGCCTTAATTTATTTATAGATGCGCTGGCTCTTTATGTGGCCTAGTTAAAGACGCCTTTCCATAAATACATAGAAACGGATGTTATTCTAGAACCTACCAATAATAGACACAGCTGTAGAGATTGTTGCTGGATTAACAGCCCCACCTCCCTCTCCGCACCCCTTCCCACCAAAATAGAAAATAAAGTTTAAAATGCATGTGGCATTTTTTTTTAAGTGTTTGCATGCAAGAGGGAAGTTCTGTTAACAATGAGATGTTTCTTTGAGAGCAAAGACAGAATTTCTTAGGAAACAGAAAATTGCGAGCTCAGGCTACATCTTTACCAAACAAGATAACAGTTCTCACCTTCCCCTCCCAGGACTGTGATATCTGGGCCCTGCGCTTTCATCCTTAACCGTGAGCATCTGTTTAACCCAAACATAATCCTCTTGTTCCAGAGGCCACACGCGATTTATTTCTTTGCAAAAATATGATTTGCCAAATACAATTCTGGCTGTTTCCTATGCGATCCGTTGTTTGGGGCGCTGGCCCAATCACGGCTCTTTGGAGTCAAGGGGCCCAGAAAGAATGAAATCATTACAGACTGTGGAGGAGTCCTCAGCCCTTATGCCTTTGTTATTTCTCCCAGTTCGTTCTACAGACCCTTAATTCTATTACCCAGCTGTAATTTGGCTCTGTGTCTCTCCAGCATTCTTTCCTTTCTTCTGCCCCCTTTCTTTTTAATCGATTGATTCATCTGTAATTGGATTTTCTCTGGCTCTTACAAGCTATTAAAAGTAGCTATGTGTGTGTATGTGGGTGAGTGCGCTTTCTAACTAGGCCACACTTGCGAATGCCTTGCAATCCTGAATCTTGTTCGGGTTTCTTAGTATGAATTCAATTCCCTGGTTCCCTTTGACGTAGCCGGGAGTAGCAGAGAATATAAGGTTTGGAAGCCGACAAAACCATCCCGTGTTTTTAGTTTTGTGTGAGGCTGACATTTATTGAGCTCATACTATGTGCCAGATGTTCTCCCAAGCACTTTACAAGCATTAATAACTCTCACCACATCCTTTTAGGGCAGTTACTGTTATTACTCCATTTTGGAATAATGGAGACAGGAGGAGATTAAGTAACAGGCCCAAGGCTACACAATGAGCTAATGGCAGAGCTCTTGATCATGATGCAATTTTCCTAAATTCTGTCCCTTCATATCTGTGTGGGTTTCAGCATGGCTTCTTTTTTCTGCCTCACTCTCCACATCTGTAGAATAAGTAAGAGTTGGTATCCCTTCCAAGAAGATTTTCAGAATGTACTGAGAATACAGTGCCTGACTCGCTGGGGCTCAAACACACAGTGGATCCCAGTAACCCCTGTGCTACGGATGAGACCTAAGACTAAATAAAGGAATCCTGTGAGCACGGACAGCGGAAATAGAGCTCTGGCCTTGGAAGCTTGCGTACCACACCATCACAGTCTCTCTTTGGACAAACAAGCAGAAACCACAGATCACTTTGTAAAATCACTACAAAGATTCTGTTGCTGGCAAGTCATTCCTCTTTCTAGTTGTCTGTTTTCCCTGATGTAAAATGATGGGGTAGGGTTAGCTGACCACCACCGCCTCTTCGGTAAGGACCTCAGGGGACAGGCTCAGTGCTGTCACCTCAAGGCTGGACCAACTCTTCCATGGCGATCATGAAGCACTTGAGCACACTTAACAGTTTCATTTCATATTTCATGCAATGGGGAAACTGAGCCACAGTGTAGTTAAGTAACTTGCCGAAGGTGGCAAGGTAAATGGCAGAACCAAGACCCAAACCGCACTCTCTCCACTAAGGCACAGGACTCCCCTAGTTGTTTCTAGGTGTGGGCTCTCAGGGAAGATCTGCAGAACTTGGCTTTGTCACTGAGACAGGGTGGGGAAGGGTGCAGGGAGTGTGAGTCAGGCTCTGGGAAGGGATAAATTACTGAGGGACAATGGACCAGCCAAACTGACTCCAGAATAACTTGTTGCTTGACCATCGTTATTAAGTTGTATAATACTTCCAACCTCCATTTTTTTAAACAATCTTATGGCTGATTTCACAAGTTGTTGAATGAAATAATGCATATGAAATACTTAGCACCACACCTGGTCCTCAAAGAGTCATGACTTCCTAATTCATGGGAGTTATTACAATAATTATTATTGTTACTGCAATGAATTCTGAATCTTTAAATATGGTCTACATATGCAAATGTATGCAAGGTTTTTAAAATAGAGTTACCAGATTCCTTTTATATCAGATTAAGGTCAATTTTTTAAAATCAAACTTTAAAAATCCCTCCTAGAAACTGAGAACAGAATTGGTTCCAGTCCATGCTCTTCCGCCTGCCCCTCTTTCTACAAAGTCCTAAGGCTGCTCAGAAAGACACAAAACAAAACACAGCTTTGTCACTCAAGGAGGGGGAGTCAGGAATCAGCCTCCACTGTGAAACTGCAGAGTAATAGAATCTTCCAATGTCTGGCAAACTCCACAGGCAATATTTGCAAAAGCAGTTTTGCAATGACCACACTCGGGAAATCCCCAAAGAATGTTTATAAATTCTGCAGATTCAGAGATTTAACTCCAAGTTTTCCCAAAACCACATCATCCAAAAATGTAACACTCCTTTTCAAATTAAAATAGTGTCTGTGTATGACTTCTAACATAGTTCAGAAATATAATTTAATTGGACCAAAATTTCCAGACTGATCATTCCAGTATTGTTTGAAGCCATACGTAGTCATAAGCAATGTATAAATCCACCGGTGAGGAAGCGGTTCAATCACTCATGCCGTCTCTACAGTACTAGCAGCTACCAGCCAGGGGCTAGAGGAAGGAGGGCACAAGGAGTCACTGCCAATGGATAAAGAGAATTCTTTTGGGGGTGATGGAAGTGTTCTTGAATTAGAAACGGTTATGATTGTCCAACCTTGTTGCTAAAAACCCCTGAATTAATTGTATACATTAAAAGGGTGAATTTTATAGTATGTGAATTATCTCAATAAAAAAGGTAATAGAAAAAGATGAGTAGAATTCTTTGCAAATTGAGTCAACACACTAATAGAAAATCTGAAAAAAAATTATGTTCTAGAACTATGCCTATTGACATAGATTAATAACTATACTTACAGAGTAAGATTCAAAATACCGCATCGGGAGAAAAAAAAAATCATGTCCCAGGTGACCAGGTGACCTATTGTGATGAAAAGAATGATGTATGCGTATATGTGTCTAGAGGGATCTAGAAGAACATATACTCATATGATTAATTTGTCATTTCTGGAATTATAGGTGGTTTTATTTCCCTTTTGCCTCTCTGGGGAGATATATATATTATATATATATAATATAGTATGTATGATATAGTATTATGTATAGTATGTGTACTACATAGTATGTATGATATAGTATTATGTATAGTATGTGTACTACATAGTATGTATGATATAGTATTATGTATAGTATGTGTACTACATAGTATGTATGATATAGTATTATGTATAGTATGTGTACTACATAGTATGTATGATATAGTATTATGTATAGTATGTGTACTACATAGTATGTATGATATAGTATTATACATATATTATATATATGTATATTTTTTATTTTAATAAAGGGAGGGAAAAGAAGAAAACAATAATTCTGGGGGAAGGGGTGGGGTAGATGAGGGACGGAGACGTTTTACTTTATGCCTTCAACCAACCTAAAGTGAAGAAGCGTCCAGGATGTTTTCATTTCCGGTGAACCCCGCAGATGTGCTGTCCCCAAGCAGCCATCAGCTGCCAACAACACAATGGCACACAACAAACAATGCTTCAGTGTTTATGAGTTGACCGCCCTCCCCCATCTCCTTCATTTTGATTTACAAAAAGCAGGGACTGTTCTCCTGATAGAAGTAACAAGCAAAGCCAACTTCACTTATCAACTGCTTTTTGATAAACATAACTAAATGTCATCTATTATCGAAGAGACCCTATTTGGCCTGCTTTAAGTGATTTCTTAGTCGGTTGGTTCTATTTCACTGACATCAGGTACGCAGTCATACCTATTGAGAAGCAGAGGAGAGGAAAACTATTTGCAGAGTGCCTACTACATGTCAGGTGGATTTCAGACAACAGTGACAGTGATATTTACTTAAGCCCAGCAAAGGACCCATGAGGGGAGTGGTTGGACCTGCTCTGTTGGAGGCAGAGAGAGGCTGCTTGACCAGCATGAGGCAGCCCAACCGGTGGGTGGCTAAGCGGGGTCAGAATGCCTGTGTCTGACCTCCAAGAATCATGTTCTAATCCTCTACAACCCGCCCCTGCCCTTGGTCCCACAAGGTTCTTATAGCCAGCTAATTATCAAACTGAAACATAGATTTCTGGAATGGCTTCTTTGAAATAAAATTGATCAGCTGCCAAACCACTCACTTACTAAATTGCTAGCGCTCAGCCCTGACCTTCATCATTGAGGATGAATCGCCTGCTTCCCCCAAGCATGCACACGCTCCAGGTGCTGTAAACATCATATGGAGGGGAAAAGGAAGACAGGGGAGTGGGGTGAGCAAGCCTTTCTCTCTGCCGCTACTCCACCCATCAAGGGCTCCCCTGGCCCCAGCCCTGCAGTTGGTCCCATTATTGCTTCCACCCCAGCTAATTATAGTCACTGATTACCTAACAGCAAGCCCCACTGTCACCTGCTTTGGCCTGACGGATTATGCCATCTGGGCCACGTGGCCAGGGTCCGAGAGCCACGAGAGGTCAGAGAGAGGGGCAAATGGCTCTGAATGGGAAGAAATGTGTTTACAGCCCTGACAGCTGACTGGGCCATTAAAGGGGCTTTAGCTGTGTGTTCCCAGCTGAAACCCCTCTCCAGGGGCCTCGCTATTAGCTAATGGGATGTGGCTGCATGTATCACTCTGGTTCCAAATGTGGACATGCTAGGGGACTGAGGCATGCTCTCCTAAAAAGGAAAAGAAAACGGGCTTAGGAGAAACCTGGGGGCTCACAGTTGTTTGGGGTCCTTGTTGAAAGAGTATCAGCACATGCCTGCAGAGGCCATGCTCCATGGCCAGCAGTATTCAAATACATTTTCCACTTACTGCGCTCATGTACGTTAAATTAACTCGTGTATAAAGCACACTTTATGACATGAGATAAGCTCTGTAAGGCGACTTCCATTTCATTAAGAACTTAGTGTCCTTCACAGCAGTGCATCTGTCTCAAACTTGAATGCGCTTGTGTATGACCTGGGAATCTTACCACAGGGCAGATTCTGAATCTATGGATTGGGGTGAGGGGAGGGGCGAGGGAGCGCAGATCTATATTTCTAAGGCGTGCTTAGAAGCTGATGCCACCGGTCTATGGACCACGATGCTTTGAGTAGCAAGGAACTAGTTAGTTATCGAATGACATTAAATTATCGAATTAACTGCACCAAAAAACCCTATAAAATAGTATTTCTCAAACTGTAGCACAGAACACGAGTCAGCTGAGGAGGCTGCCTCCACAGTTTTCAGTGGAGTAAGTTCAGGAATCGCTTCATACTCTGCATCTCCCTGGGAAATCCAATACATCATTAGCATATTGGAGCTGCGGAAGCCTGCAGTGATCTGTTCCATTTTAGATGTGAACAGTTTGCACTCCACTAAAAGTTTGGTGCTTTATGCCCTAGTTTTTGCTGCAACCCTCACTGAAGATTTGTTACTATCCCGATTGCTTAACCTGTCCCTAAATTTCTTGATTTGAAAAATGCCTTCCCAGCCATACAGAGTTATTCACATGAAACACACACACACACACACACACACACACACACACATGCAGGGAACACACACATACTCAGACTGTGGAGTAACGATTGCATAAGGCACCGCCATGAAATGAGGAATTATGGCAGTTAGTTTCTTCTGAGAGCTTCTAAGCCCAGTGACCACAGCTTACCTGCCTTCCCCCATTCCCAACTTGGTGAGGAAGAAATGGATGAGGAAATATTAAAGAAGTGCCTTGTGGGATCATGAGGACTGCACAGGGAGTTGGTCTGATGACAATGGCCCACAGTCTATGGAAAATAAAGCTTCAAGACTGGTTTGCTTAAAATTTAACTTTAAAAAAAAAAAGCAAAGTTTACCAAACCACTTTCTTTTTTGGGGGGGGCACACAGCGAGAGAGGGAACACAAGCAGGGGGAGTGGGAGAGGGAGAAGCAGGCTTCCCGCCGAGCAGGGAGCCCAATGCGGGGCTCGATCCCAGGACCCTGGGAACATGACCTGAGCCGAAGGCAGATGCTTAACTGACTGAGCCACCCAGGCGCCCCTATCAAACCACTTTCTAAAAGCGTTTTTACTCACATCCTAAAATGGTCACCATATAATATTAAATAAAAAATAAAAGACACCAAAATGGAAGACACAATGTAATTATAACTTGTATGTGTCTGTGCGTAGCATATATATGTAGGGGTGTGTATGTATACACATGCACGAGTGTGTGAATGTGTAACTACACACACGACTTTGAAGGAGAAGAGAGAATCGTTAAGAATGTTTGCTTTAGAGTCAAACAACATTAGGTTCAAATTGCAACTGATCCAAGTTTCTTAACCTTTGGTTTGTATCTTCTGTGAGATGAGGCTGACAATTCCCACCTCAGGCTTATGGGGGGAATTAAATGAGATAATGTCTGGCAAGCACTTAGCACATTGCCTGGCTCAAATTAAACACCAAATCGGAGTTATGATTGTATCGATATAGAAAACGGGTGGAAGAAGACACACAAAATGTTCATAGAGGATCGTGTCTGGGTGATGAGTTAGAAGTGATTTTGATTTTCTTCTTTGTACATTTCTGAATTATCCAAAATTATTCAAAGAACAAACACCACTTTAAAATTTTAAAAAATTATATAGCAAATTTTATGAAGTAAAATGTTAATTGTAGCTTTCTCTGGTTGGTAAATGTGGATCATTTTTATTTTCTTCTTTATACTTTTGGTATCTGAAATTGTCCACAACTCATTAGTTTTAACAATTTTTTTTTAATGTGAAAGCCATGCCCATCCATTTTTGAACATGTTGGGGAAATACAGAAAAATCCTGAAAAGAAAGAACACATCATTTGCAGTGTCATAATTTCTGTTTTTGTTACCCTTTTTTAAACTTGTAAAGTCCAGATTCACATCTAAATGAATGGTCCCTTAGAATTGTTCAGTGCACAACATGGACAGTCATATTCAATGGTCCTGAAATAGCACCCCCATACACCTCTCAACCCACTCCCCAGAAGTCATAGACATGAATTCTTCCAGTATATGGATACCTCCATACATATGTATACATGCATACATGATCATATGATTAGGTACAGATGTCTTTATAAGGAAATTCAAGAAGGATTTTAGAGGCCACTTAAATGTAATAGATATTTCAGGATGCCTGGGTGGCTCAGTTACTTGGGTGTCTGCCTTCGGCTCAGGTCATGATCCCAGGGTCCTGGGATGGAACCCCATGTCAGGCTCCTTGCTCACTGGGGAGCATGCTTCTCCCTCTCCCTCTGCCTGCCATTCCTCCTGCTCATTCTCTCTCTCTCTCTCTCTCTCTGACAAATAAATAAATAAAGTCTTTAAAAAATATAAATAGATAAATGTAATAGATATAATTAGTCCCCCAAGATCAAGTCTAGGAGGTAGGCACCTTCTCCACGTGTCAACTCACTTGAGCAAATATGCTTTAAGCATCTACGCTATTCCAGGGCTATACTATTTACTAAGGAAACAAAAATGAAGAAGACACAAGCTCTCTGGTCTCAGCAAGCTTCTGGTCTATCATGGAAATGTGCATACAGTAGTCCCCCCTGACCAGAGGTTTCAGTTCCCTGCAGTCAACTTCTGTCAGGAAGCAGATGATGCTCCTGTCATAATTAACGTAAGGTAAATAGTGGCCTGCCACTACCTCACAGCGCCTGCAAAATTCACCCCCCTTCATCTCATCGTGCACGGCATTTGATCATCTCACGTCATCACAAGAAGGATGAGTACAGTAAGATATTTTAAGAGAGTGATCACATTCACATAACTTTTATTACTGTACATCATTATAATTATTCTATTTTATTATTAGTTACTGTTAATTTCTTACTGTGCCTAATTTAGAAGTTAAACTTGATCCTAGGTCTGCATGTACAGGAACAAACATAGTATATGTAGGTTTTGGTACTACCCTTTGGTTTCAGGCATCCCCTGGGGGTTTTGGGATGCATCCCCCATGTATGGGGGCGATTCCCGAATTAGAAATGTGTGCTGTGCCATGTGGCAAATACAACAATGGGAGCTGATCACAGGTCCAGAGGCAGTGAAGAAGAGATCGCAAGTCTCTTCTTCGGCCGAGATTTTGGAAGACCTCCCAGGAAAGATGCATCTCACCTGCATCTAAAAGGCCATGGGCTCGGGTTCCTCTCACACCCACACAACCTCAAGTTCCCCAGCTTCTGTCATGTCCAGGCAGGTCCCTGGTCTTGGGCTGGAATATGTTCCCACGCTTCCACTGCTGGGCAAACCCTGCTCATCTTTCAAAACTTCACCAGGAGTTCCTTCCTGGAAGCCTTCCCTTGCTACCTAACGTGGAGAAGATGCCCCTTCTCTCTGCACATGTGTCTTTATCATACACTTACCTGAATGACTGACGAGACTGGGAATCAGCATTTTGCCCTATTTATCACTCAGTGATGGGGCAGGACTGAATAGCACACCCAGTACACAGCACTCAATAAATTTCTTCTTCTTCAAAAAAAAAACACAAAACAGTGCTAGAGTACTGCCACATCAGACCCATAACACACATGGCCCCTGAGAGCATAAAGAGCACACATAGGTGAGGCACCTCGGTGGCTCAGTCAGTTAAGCAACCGACTCATGATTTCAGCTCAGATTATGATCTCAGCGTCATGAGATCGAGCCCTGCGTCAGGCTCCATAATCCGTGGGGCGTCTGCTTGAGAGCTCTCTCTCCCTCTGCCCCCTCCCTCCACTCTTGCTCTAATAATAAATAAGTCTTTAAAAAAAAAAGAGCACATAGCATAGAAAACTGTTCCTCTGACCTGCGTAATTAGAAAAGCAACTTCCTCCGGGAACACACAGTTCCTCACCCTGCAGCTTTGCACACAGACAGGACCTTTGTGCTTCTTAAGGACAAAGTCCTCCAGGTTCAAGCCGCTCTGGACCAGCAAAGTTGAGGCTGGATTCCAGCCCTGACTCATTCAGCTGCGTGGCCTCTCCTCATTCAATCCTGCACCACTGCTTATGGCAGCTCTGCCGATCCATGGATGAACAAGAGATATTTCTTCTCAAGAAGGAGCTGAGAAGGAGTTCAGTTCAACAATCAAGTAAACCCACATAGCGAGTGGCTGCTCATAAAATGTAGAGTAAATGAGTAAGTGAATGAATGAATGTTAAGAAAAAAAAATAGCTGAATTTTCTCAGACTGATTCTAATGGTATTCGGTGAAGTCCTACTATGTGTTTGTTTTGTGCTCTCAGATCCGCTTGAATCAAATCCTCCCATGGGAGGTTTTAATTCCTTCTCTTCCTGGCTAAAGGCTATGGGAGGTCTCTGACTTGTTTTGAACAGATGGAGTGTTCTGGTACAAAGGACCTGAGGAGCAAATCAGCATCGAGAGGGCTCTTTCAGGTGCTGTTATGGAAACTGACTCACCCCTGCTGTTGGCCAGGATACTCATCAGATGCGCCTTTCTCTCCCCCTACTTTCAAGTAAAGCCTTTACTACACATGCACACCATTTTAACTCCGATGGAAGCAGTGATTAGTGGCAGGATCTTACCCCAGTGTTGTTTTGCTTTGTTTTTTAAGA
Source organism: Zalophus californianus (assembly GCF_009762305.2). Lineage (NCBI taxonomy): Eukaryota > Metazoa > Chordata > Mammalia > Carnivora > Otariidae > Zalophus > Zalophus californianus. The sequence continues at coordinate 11,138,382 of NC_045596.1, forward strand.
TTTTATTCATTTATTTGACAGAGAGAGAGAGAGAGAGATAGTGAGAGAGAGAGCACAAGCAGAGGGGAGAGGCAGGCAGAGGGAGAGGGAGAAGCAGTCTCCCCACAGAGCAGGGAGCCTGACTCCGGGCTGGATCCCAGGACCCCAAGATCATGATCCGAGCCAAAGGCAGACACTTAACTGTTGAGCCCCCCAGGTGCCCTGGATCTTACCCCATTGTTACCCACAGCACTGTGTACATGGTAGGCACTTCAAATGTCCTCGAAGAGTATTTCCATGCTACTAAAACTCTTGTTTGACTGGGTGGGTTCCATGGGCCAGTCATTGGGTGTGACAAACATGGAAAAAGCCCAGGAAGGAAGCTGCCCCAGGAAGCTGCAAGAGTTGTCCGAGTTTATACCACCAGTGGGGAAGGGCCTGGCTTGAAACCTGGGGCTCCTGACCCTAACAGAGGGCTCTTTAAGTACCACAGAGCCGTCTGGCCACCCAGGAGGTGACTGGGAAATGCCTCTGAGGTCCCCAGACATCAGTAACAGCAGAATCAGCAATGTCATTAAAACACAAATTATAGCCCAAGGTGGCTTTAAATACCTGTGGGACCAGGCCTTTGCTTTACAATTACACAGCCCCTGCTCCCGTCCCAAGTCAGAACTGTTGCAAAAGCATCCTCACTGGGTGTTCCTTCCCCCTGGTCACCCACCCCAAATTTTGTATTGTTTTTTTTTTTTTCTTCCCCAAACAACACTGGAATCAGACCAGCTCTCAGACCATCCACCAAATGCAGCCCCAGCTTCTCAGCCCAGCTTTGGAGAGCCTCTTGTAACTGACCTCCCCCCGTGTTCCTGGCCCTTTCCACATTTCTCCAGCAGATTCTCTGCTTTGGCCAGAGGGAGGCCTTCTCTGCCCCGCTAACATACCTGAGGCCTTCCCTTCTGCCGACTCTAGTGATGCCCCACTCTGAAAAGCCTCTCCTTCTCTCTCTACCATGAAAATCCTTTTTATCCTCTGAAATGTAACAGTGAAGCCTTCTTGGACCCTTGCAATTGAAATTGCTGTGCTGGATCTGACTTCCTACAGCACCTTTGAAATCTACTTTGGATGGGACACTTGGTAGATCTCTCTTCAGCGGACACTCATCTCTCTGGGCACAATCACATCTCCGTGAGATGTAAGTTCTTTCTCCCAGAGAACGACATCTTTGACAAAACATGGTGGGCAAAATCTCAGGCCCTGGAGTCACAGACCTAATTCTAACCCTTTAACTGCCTTTAACTGTCGGGCCTGAAGCAAATTTCCTTCCTTCCTAGGTGTCAGGTTTCTTATCTGTTAAAGGGGCATAATAATAACCATTATATGGGGTTGCTATGGTGTTTATTAAGAATGCAGATTGAGGGGTGCCTGGCTGGCTCAGTCAGTGGAACATGTGACTCTCAATCTTGGCCTTGTGAGTTCGAGCCACATGTTGAGTGTAGAGATTACTTAAATATAAAAATCTTAAAAAGAAAAAAAAAGAATGCAGATTGAGCAAAGAGAAAGTACCTGGCATAGCAAATGCTCAATAAATATCAGTCACTGCTATCATGTGAAAGGGTGGGATGTATTCAGGGAGTTCCTGTGGTTCAGCAGCAGGTGGAGCTTTCTCTGTGAGCAGAGAAGGGGTACAGATGAAGTTGGAGAGCTAAGTCAGGTGATGAAAGGCCCCCTACACCACATAAAGGAGTATGGGTTTACCAGGAGGACAAGAGTATTTAAAACTATTTGTGGAATGGTTTTAAGCAGGGGCAGGACTGATCTGATTTACATCTTAAAGACTTCCCCGGCTCCCATGGAGAGGATGAGGTAGAGATTAGGTAAAGTCAAAAAACAAGTTAGAAGGTCATTAGAGTCACCCTGGTGAGGGCTGCTGAGTGTCTGAGATGGTGGCCCTACATGACTCGTGAAATGCCTTCCATCCAGAAGCTAGTCATTCAGTGTGTGAAGTGAATGACAGTCCCTGACTGCTGGGCGCTGGAGTCTACCGCGGGGAGCCATAGAGATAACTGAGGAAGTACAGTCAATGCAAAATGATGGGGAAAGGAATATGGAACCCTTGGAAGCAAAGAAAGAGAAGCACCATCTGCATCTGACAGCGAGGGATGCTCGAGGAAGGTTTTAGAGAGGACATGCCCTGTGAGGGCTCCATCTTTTCTGAAGGATCCCTTATGCTCTCTTTAGGGTGACCTGGATATAAATGCCTGGACATTCTAATATAGTCCATTGTCCGCAGGAGAGGAACTTCCAGCATGTATTATGGATGGGAATAGAACTTGGTGAGAATCCCTTTTGAGGATAAGATGCAAAGATTAAAAATCTCTAAATTTCATGTTCATCCTAACGCTTCGAACCTTTAATCTTCCCTTTGTGCTGTTGTGTCAGTGTTTTGGATTTTAGAGGGCAATTATTTGAAGAGGGACAATCTTTTTTCTCCTGTTGTATCTATCTATCACCTATCTAACTATTTTTTAAAGTTTTCCTGAGCAAAACTTGTTAGAGGAAAACAGGAGCTCTGAAATGAACTGGAATTTAATGTCATTCCATTAACATTTCAGAAAATGCCAGCAGAAGCTTGAGGAGAGAATTACACACAAAGGAAGCAAATCGGGGGTGCCACAGGTCCACCAAAAAGTGTTTCAAAATGGATTGTGTCACCAAAATTATTTGCTCTCAACAATTTTAAACTAAAATAATGTTTACCTTGGGACGAATGGTTTCTAATTGGGTTATCCATTAGTGATTGGGTGCAGAAGTCATGAGAAAATGAAACCTAATTTGCCAGCCTCAGACAGGAAGGCAGTGATTAGTTGTGGAAGGTGAGAAATGCACCACTCCAGGGCCCTATCTGCCTTCAGATGTGCCAGAAAAGGGTGGCCTAGCCAGGGACAAAACCAGCAATGCCCAGAGTGCCAATGAAAACCCACTCTTTCATAGAACTTTACAAAGCAGTTTCCCACGCATGATCTTCTTTGATCTCACCACCGCCCTGAGAATAGACAGGGCAGGTGCTCTTGTTTGTCCTCATTTACAGCTGTGGCAACTAAGATTCAGGTGACTCACCCAAGGTCACAGAATGGGGGTAGGAAGGAGCCACAATTCAAGCCAACTCCTTTGACCCTCAGTCCCATGTTCTGGCCACAATGCCTTCAAAAGCCTTTCAAGAGCGACAGCTCATAGTAAGAGTCTTGGCAATGAAGTATAAAGGTAGCCAATATACTAATAGGTATAGAACAATTGCATAACACTTGCTTGACCCATGGCTGCTGGGGTCATAGCCACAGTGATACCACTGGTGAGGACCAGCAGGGCAGCTGTTCTCAGCTTAGGCTATACTTGCCCCTCTAGGCAGGGGGAACCCAGACGAAGAGACTATAATGAGTAGACCCTTGCATGAGACAGACTGGAAGCAGAGTGACAGGAGAGTTTAACTGATGAAGCCTTGGTAGAAAACTACTATTCTTTGAAGAAGTACATAAAACAACACTTAGGACCCTCCTGGGGTTATCATTAAAGGATGCAAAGAAGCAGGTACCTTGTCAGGTTAGGAGACACACTAGGTTAAGGTAAGGCACATACACCAGAGGCAAATCTTTCCCCACTGCCATAGTGATGAGGGGGTCCACTGGTCCATTAGAGAAGAAAACTGGAAAATGTATCAGACCCACCAACAACTTTCAAAGACTTCCTCAAGTGACCTGGAGATAAATCCCAGTTTCGTAGGAGGATTCACAACACCCTGTGAGGTCCCACCCTTGCTTGCCTCTTTAGCTCCATTTCCCATCAAACTCCACCCCACTCCATCACATACCACACATGTATACCACAAGCAGCCCACAGAGCCACTCCACCTATCCAAATACTCACTGCTTCTCCTCCTTTACTAGGGCATATTCTCTCTTGCTTCTAGGCCTTGATGCATGCTGTTCTTTGTACCAGCTTCATTTCTTCCTATCCCAACAGCTTAGCTCCTGCTCATCCCTTGGATATAAACCTACAGGTCACTTCTGTCCATCGCCTCTATTCTTCTAGGCTAAGTTCGCCTGCCATGCTCTCCTATATCAGTCTGCACTTCCTGAAATCTCACTGTAATTGCTTGATTCATATTCCAACCTCACTACCCAGCAATGACTTGATAGAAGCAGGGATTGCTAACACTACAGTAACCCCAAGCCAAGCACATTTGTTGAATGATGGGATAGATTAATCTTTTAATTAATTTAGCTGGTGGTAAAATCTAGTAAACAAAAAGCATTTCTCTGTTATAGATGGTAAGTTTAGTTGGTCTCTGCTCAACAAACATCCAGCTGGACAACCCTACCATGTCTTGTTACATAAGCACCTGAACAGACTGCTAGAGTCAAGATTCTGCTGAAAATGTGAGCAAGAGAGCTGTTTACACAATCCTGACTTAAGAAGGCTTATTTCTGTCTGGGTGTGATCCAAGGAACTGAGGGCTTTAAATAATTGGGAAAGACATTATCTCTGGAAACTAAAATCCAACCCCTGTCCCTTGGTTCCTGCCAAATATCTCCCATAACCCACATTAAGTAGATTACTCTGTCCTTAATCACATGCTAAATGCCTGCATCTGTGGTTGGCATCAGTGGTCGTAAGGCAGCTGCATCCACTGCATACAGGTCCTGCTATTACAGCAGAAGTGTTGGGTAAAGAGCTCCAGGTAGTGGGTGAGAGTAAGATCATTCATTCATTCATTCATTCATTCATTCATTCATTCATTCATTCATTCTTTTGTTGGACCCTGATTAAGGGTCAGTCATATTCTAGGTACTAAACAGAGATAAGACACATTCCCTTTCTCCAAAGGAGCTCCCTGGGGAAAAAAAGGTGTTTGGAGAACTCAAACTTCCTTAAAATCATTTATTCTTTGCCTCTTCAGTTTTAATGTGTATTTAAAATCACCTAGGGATCATGTAAAAGTAAGATTCTGATTCAGTAAGTCTGGGATGGAGACAAAGATTCTGCCTTTCTAATAAGCTCCTGAGTGACGCCAATGCTGCTGGTCTGGGAACCACACTTTGAGGAGAAAGTATGACAATATGGTCTATATGGAGACAAAAATTATAACCTTATAACCTCATTTGATTCTCACAAAAATGCTGGGAGTAGTTAGGGAAGGTACATTATGACCCTTTCATAGATAAAATCACTTAGTCTAGAAGAAATTGGCTGTTTTTCCCAATGGTATCACCTGGTAAGACCAGGATTGATTTATTCATTCCCAGGACCTGAAATCACCAACTTAATCATCCGTCTAAATGCCCTCTACGCTGAGCTGCTGACTATAGCCACGATGCTCTTCCACCTCAGGACACAGACCTGGCATCCACCAGGTAGCCTCCCCAGCCCCAAGATGACACACCGGCAGCTATGGCCCTCTCCTCTGTGATTGGCCTTGGTCGAACTTCAGTGGTTTGGTGATTCCCAGGACAATGGACAGAGGGCCATAGGGAGCAGAATAAGAAGGGAAGTATGGATTTTCCTGAGAGCACCTATCACCTCTGGGTCTCAGAAAGGTCTCTGAGCACCTGTCATCTCCTCTACACTTCTACTGTGTCTCCACTCAAGTTATCTGCAGATGGCAAGCCACTGTCCTCAGGGCAATGGAAGAGAACTGCACTTGCTGAGCACCTACCGGATGTAGGACTCTGCACAGGTGTCTTCTCTGAGTTAGTTCATTCAACAGGTGCAGTGTGGGTTAAGATCTTCACTCGTGAATGCATTCATTCAACACTAGTTAAGGGCCACCTATGTTCTGGGCACTGAATAGAGATAAATATAAATAAGACACATTCCTTCCTTTCAAAGGATACTCAGAGATGGTGAGTGACACGTGAAAATTACCCAGCTAGGAAATGCTGCAGCAGGGGCGGGAAACCACTATCTCCCCAGCCTAAACTCATCACTTTTTCCAGCCCCATTGAACACTTAAGACCGACAGCCCTCATCATCTGAGGAACCTGTTAATAATGCAGAGATGATGATTCAGTAGGTCTGCAAGAGACCTAATTATCCACGTTTTCATAATCACACCAAGGGATTCTGATTCAAGCGAACTTCAGATCATACTTTGAGGACAATGACTTCACACCAACTGTGGAAGTCAGACAGGAGCACCACCTATTTAAAGGTCTCCCTGGGGATCTGCCTGATGCAGAGAGAACAGACATCCTCCCACCATGGACAGACTGACTTGGTTGGAAAGAAGAGTACAATTATTGCATCCAACCAAATTTGGAAGCAATATAACAAGTGTTACGTCTGAGGCCAGGAATGCAGCCATGCTAGAATGCTGCAGGACTAGCAGGGCGTGTGTGGGTAGGGCAGTTTGCAGGTACCACCCCCACGCTGCTCACATCACATCATGTTATTATGATGGATGTTCCTCCGTGGCAGTATCCTGCCATGTGATTATCATTTTATAGTTCTCAACCCCACAATCTTAAGGGATGGTCACTGGGGTCCTTAGGTTGGCAGATGCCCTAGATAAACATACTCCCCTGGTAACCACACAACCAGGGTTAACCCTGGGCTCCTGGACCCTAAAGGGAATCAGCTGCAGCTGACATAGAAGGGGAGCACAATGAATCCATGTTGACAGGTGAGCTGAGCCCAGCTCAACAGACTGAAGACAACTGAGATGGTGGGAAGAGCACTGGGCTAAGACCTGACCTAACCATTAGCTGATTGCAGGAGCCTCAGCAAGTCAGGACACTGTTCTGGGTCACAATGTCCTCATGAGTAAAACGCTTCCAGCTCTGCCTTTCTGGAAGTCCTTAATTTTGCTATAGGGAAAAGACACTTGCTCAGCTCAAAGTGATAAGTTGAGATCTACTCCTGGCTCTTTTCTCATTGCATCTTTCACTCCTGGAAGACCGACCCACTCTCCAGAAAACATCTGGTTTCTCTCATCCCAACTCCACCTCCCCCATCTCTTTGCAGGGTTGGGGTTATATCACAGAATAAAGAAGATCTGACTCAGGAAGGGAAAGAAAATGGACATATCCCAACAGCAGGAGTTTGTAGCTTTTCTTTCTAGGATGTTGCCATTAGCCTGAGTCAATACCACCACCTTCCAGACTCTGTTTTTCTATTTTAAATATTAAATTCTAGAAGACAGAGAATCCCAATGGCCCAGGTAGCATTGGATGCCTACTCCTGACTCAATCCGGTATGGCCAGACGGGCAGGATCACTAAATAGAAACATGACCAGTTAGACTCCACTGCCTGTGACAGGTAAATCACAGAGACGGTGGCAGCCATACCAGGGCTGGACACAGTGATACTTTCTGGGGGACCTGAGCCTCTCCTGTCCTTCCAACTCATTTCCACCTTCTACTGATGCCCTGTCCTTTCCTAGGTCCCCATGTCAAACCCTGGAAACTGAACAGCTGCAGGATGCAAAACTCATAGCTGAACTGCACCAAGAGTGTCAAACTTGATTCTCCATAATGTACCCACTACCAGCTTCTCCCTCAGGATAATGTCATTTGTTCTATCCCCAGAGGTCAGTCCTCACTTAGAGCTCATGAATTCTGGAGTTGGGTGTAACACTGGCTATGCTCCACCTAGCAGAACGCCATCCCACTGCCGTCTTCCAGAAATCCTGTCAGGAAAGCTTTATGTAATTTTTATTATGGTGCCAAGGTCTGTGCTGGGTGCTGGGGATAAAGGTAAGGCCATACATACAAATCCCTGCTTCTAAGACAGCCATCAGAAGAGAGACCAGAAAACAGGCAACAATACAACCAAACAGTCCCACGTGCTTTCATGAGCCCAGTACAGGAAGTTCAGGTAAGGGGAGACTCAGACAAGCATTTCCAGGGAGAGTGGTGCTTTCCTAAAGTGTGTCCGAGAGCAGGAGTAGAGGCTAATTAGAAGAAAGGAAGGCAGAGAATATAGGCAGGAGAAATAGCATGTGAAAAGACTCAGAGACATTCCACAACTCAGCAAAGGAGGGCAACGTAACCTGTGAGGCAAAGAATCCAGGAGGAGGAGGCTGGAGGGCTGGGCAGGGGCTAGACCCCATCAGGCTGCGTCAACCAGGCTGAAATCTGTGCGGTGTGGAGAGAGGATGGGGGTGGGTGACGGAGGCAGAAGCCAGCAGGGAGGTGCCTTCAGTCATCCAGACGGGAGACAATAAAGATACACTGCAAGGTAAAATTTAAGCTAAGATCTGAGAGACAAGGAGGAACCAACCGCAGAAAGATCAGGCAGAAGACTATTCTAGCTGGAGAAACAATGTGGAGTCCTTGAGGAGGAAACATGCATAGCTTGTTGGAGGAAGAGAAAGCGGGCTAGTGAGGGGCTGAAGAAAATAAGCGCGGTGAGGTCTGAGACGCACACAGACTAAAGGCAACCCTGTAAACTGGGGGAAGGTGTTTCAATTCTCTTCACAGGGACGTTTTGGGAGCATTTGAAGCAAGCAATGTACATGATCTTTTAATATTTATTTTTAAAACTTCTCCTTATTGTGCAGGCAGTGAACTGAAGGGAGGCAAGAATCAAAGCAGGGAGAGCAGATAGGAGTCTATTTATTGATGCGTTCCAGGCAAGAAGGAGGATGGCCTGGGACTGGGACAGCGGTCAAGGGGTAGAGTGGCATGGGCAGACTGGTGAGAAGTATTGGAAACAGGCATTTCCTGAGATGCAAAGACTGGCAAAAGAATGAACAAGGTTATCCTTGGGGGCGGGAGAGAGGGGGATGGAGGCAATATGGGAAATCAATAGTTTCCTTATGTTTGAGGTGCATTTTAAATATTTAAGTGGAGATGCCAAGTAGTAGAAGGTTATAGAGGTTTCCCTGTGGGGCTAGAGACATAAACCTGAGTGTCATTAGCATATCCTCGGCATTTAGAGACATGGATGAGGCTAGATAGATAGATAGAGCGAGACAGAGAAGAAAAGGAGATTTGGGACCAAATCTTGTGGCCCTTCACCATTTTAAGATAGAAAAGAGGAGAAAACTGAGGAGCAATATAGCCTCCGAGATGGGAGGAAAGAGAGAATATGGTTTCAGGAAAGCCAGACCAGGGGTGGGGAAGGAGTGTATTTAAGATGAAAAAGGATGAAGAAGTGGCCAGCTCTGGCTAATTTTACAGAGAGGGCAGGAAAAATGAGGACTGAGAAATAACCACTGGATTCACACCCCCAGACCCTAGGACCACGACTGGTACATAGTAGATGCTCAATAAATATAGGTTGAATTAATTAGCTGAAGAATCAAAGCCAAGGACGACAAGTTCAGAACATTTTTGGCTTCCAGGGTACCACTCCTCATCCTCCTTCTCCTGTGACAAACATTGATAATCAATTACTGGTTGTTGTTGTTTTCTTTTTTTTCTTTTTCTTTTTCTTTTTCTTTTTCTTTAACCCAGATTCAGCCTTGGAATCCTCCCACTCTAGGCAGGCACTGTCAAGTAATTGGAACTATCATATAAATTTAAGCCTATGTGCCATTCCTGGTATCCACTGAAAAGTCAGGGCAGGACTTCGTATCAGTTATTCAACAATGGAACCTCATTAAGGCAGCTGTAGGAGGAACCACAGACATCTGCAAAGGGCACTGCAGAGGGAATTCCTGCTTATACAAGGATGAACCAGGTGACCACTAAAACCCCTTGAAGAGTCCATGGTTCAGATGATAGTTCTCCCTACCCCAAGCATGCAACCACCCAAGACACAAAGAGAAAACTTTAGCCCAGTCTAGGTTAATATGTGTAAAGTAAATCTTCCTTAAAACTTCTCCTATGCATTTTTCCCCCTTATCTTTATTGGCCTCCTGAAATGCCTTATCTGCAAAGGCATGATTCTGTTTTAAATCTCTGTCTATGCACACAATTACCATTTCTGCTTCTTCCACAAGGTAAAAATGAATCATGAGATACAAGACATTAACTTAACTTATCCACCCAGCCATAGGCAGACTGACTTCATCTCCAAATGATGCACTCCCCCACATAAAATAAAAGCAGACGGTTTTATTCTTCAGTCCAAAGCACTTAGCATTGCGGAGAGACATCTGCTGCAGGCAAATCTTGGGTCTTTGGAGCTTTAATACTTTAAAATTTATTCCTCTCTACCACCTGGAGGCCCATGAGTCCATTTGTGGACTTTTCCACCTAATGCTGCCGTGCAAGCTAATGAGCAGTTGGTTCATAGACATGCAAGTTGCAGCTCTTCTGTGAAAACTCCTATATCCACACTGCAGCAGAAAGGGCAGAATATTAACCATCAGGAGCCTCTCAGTACCCTCCATCTTTTCTTACCTTTATTAATTACTTCAACGAACAAGAACCAAGTGCCAGATTCTATGCTGTTTTCTAGAGTAGAATCTGGAGATATAGCAAGGAAAAAGATATAATTTCTTTTCCTAGTTGGGGCTCATGAATGGGCTCTAGAAGTTCTATGTATCTCTCTGAAGTGATAGGCAAAATGCTGTATGCGAACATATGCATATAGGTCTCCTGAGTGGTCTATCATTCTCATGGGATTCTGAACTCAAAAAGGTTAGAGATAAATGGGAATCCAAAGGTAGCGCTAACATTTCCCTTTCCTTCATCCCCAGTCACATACAAACCAATCACCAAGGCTTACCAGCTTTTCTCTTGAATTGCTCTAAAACTGTCCCCTACTCTCCATGCCCCCAACTTGCTCCAAACTGTCCTACCCCAATGGTTGACTAAAAACAGCTTCCTCATAGTCTCGCCTGACCTCCTCATCCTCTTCCAATCTGCTCCAAAGGGGAGCCAGCCATGTGTTTTCAGATCCATAATCTGATCACTTCAATCCCTTGCTCAAAACCTCATGATTCCCACCGAGCATCGATGGCAGGCAGTAAACTTTCACACCATCATTACCCATCACAATAGCATCATGTCTACTGGCTTTGTATGACCCATTGATTAATCTCTATCCCTCAGCAAATCCAAATCCAACTATTGCTCATTGTGTCCCCAGTGCTTCTCAGAACACTGGGCGCAGGGCAGGCAAGTGTTTGATTAATGCCCAGTGAAGGAACAAATAAATGATCAAGTAGGTGAATAAATAAGCATCATGGTAAGTGCTGTAATAAAATAATGTATTAAGTTGCCAGGGCACAAAAGAGGGGGATATCTTCTCAGCAGGTCAGGGCAGGAATTGTGTCTCATTCATCTTCAGCATCTAGTCCAGGCTTATCAGGTGGTATAGGTGAGCAATGTTCATTCAGTGAGTGCATGAAATACCAACTGACTCTGCCTGGGAGAGTGAGTGGGGGCTTCCAGAGGAGTCAGCAATTGACATCAGTCACAAAGGGAGACTGAAAGTATCAGATCAAAGGGAGAAAGCAGTAGGCAAAGGGCATTTCCAACAGAAGACACAAGACAAAGGCATGAAGTCACAAAAAAAAGGAGCAAAATTTCTGTGGAGCAAAAGGAGGGTAAGTGAAGGACAGGTGGAGGTGCGCTCCCAATCCTCCCTCTGGGAGGGAAGGACTGGTTGCCTCAGCTACAGGAGGCACTGAGGAGAGACACCTCCAGCTGTCACCTCCTTAGGGGTGGTCTCTGCTTTGAAGAGCTGCCTGGCCCACAGTCACCTATTCCAAGAGCAGCACACTCCCCAGGACTGGCTGGGACAGGGGTATAAAGGCTGCTCTTTTGGATGAGCAAGGGACAATTCTGGGAGCTTTTTAGCTCCAATGCTCCCAGTGGGACTATCAGAGACCAATAGTACTCCCAATAAGGTTAGCAGAGGCTACCAGTGCTTCCAGTAGGGCCCTACATCATCACAGCTTAACTGCTTCCTCCCCACACTCCCACAGGTGTTGATCTCACTTGAGCACTAAATTTTGTATCAGAGTGTACCTGGATAAGGCTACCAGAGTGGGTTTATACACGGGAACCAACAAGAAAGTGAATTTGGAGCTGGAAGGTGAGGACCTCCAATGCTAGGCCAAGTGGGGTCAACTCTTCCTGCAGGCAGTGAGAAACCAGGGAGGGCTTTTAAGCAGAGGGTGCTGAGGTTAGAGACCTGTGTTGGCAAGGGCTCTTCGGCTGCCATACGGTGGCTGCACTGTAACGAAGCAAAGAGACCTGCCAGAAAGACATTGGATCAGTCCAGGGAGGAGACAAGAGAGGTACTAGCTGGAGAAGTGGTGGGTCATGGCGAGTAAGAGTGGTGTTGAGAAATTTAGGAGGAAGAATCAGTAGCCCTTTGTGACACATTGACCAAGGGACAGAGTAAGGTATGAGTGAAGAATGACACTGAGGGAGTATGTTAATCCCTGGGTAGGGTGGGGAGACGCTGATACCTTGGGTGAAAATAGTGTCTATAGTTAACAATATTGTGTTATGTACTTTAACATTTGCTAAGAGGATAGATCTTATGTTGTGTTCTTATCACAAAAAAATAATCATAACAAATAAAGATGGTAAGGGGAAATACTTTGGGGGACTGGATGTTTATTGCATAGGCTGTGATGATAGTTTCATGGGTGAATACTTATCTCCAGTCTATCCAGTTGTATACATTAAGTATGTGCAGCTTTTTGTATGGCAATTATACCTCAATAAAGTAGTTCTACCTGGTAACTAGTGAGTGCTAAATATGTATTATTGAATGAATCAATAAATTAATGAATTAACAAACAAAAAAATAAAGTAGTTCTAAAATATATATATATATAGAAACCTAGAAGAGGAGTCTTCCCTCATAAGGCCTTTGCTGAGGCACTCCCAGGCAGTGGAGAATAAAATTGGTAACTGGAATGTTCCAACCGCACTAAAAATACATAATAAAACAGCACAGTTTTACATGAAGAGTTGTCATTAAAGTTTTTGTTTGTTGTTAAGATCGTGGGGCTTTTTGCTTCATATATCAGACATCAAGTTGCTAAAGAACATTCTCGTGTCAAACAGGTCTTCAAAAAGAGAAGGACAAAGGTATGGACCTTTGTTCAAAAAAGAATTCCAAGTAAATGCTGAATGAAGAAGAACTTGGCAGGCATATTATTCATTCAACAAATATTTATTGAGCATCTTCTACATGCCAAGCAGTATGCTGGGATCACAGTGATTAGTAAAGTTCCACAGATTCTGTGTCAGGAAGCAAGCACATAACTCAGGAAATTTAACATAAATAAATTATGTGTTGCTGGGTCCATTGTGGGCCGGCACATCAGTTTAGTTCAAATATCCTCCTATGAAGTGTTTGACATTGTGTTATTTTTGAACTGGAATTACTTTTCATGTTGTTGTGTTTTTTTTTTTTCTCATTCATCATGATAGAGTAGCAAGTGTAGACAAACATACCAGTCATGATCAGAACCCTTACTGATGGTGTGAACTTGAGCAAATTATACATCTATCCAATGGGGACAATTATACCAATCTCCCAGGGTGCACTTGAGAATGCACTAAGGTACTGCGCATGATAGTTATTCTGACAGTGACATATCATGTAAAAATTTATCTTCTGTGAATTCAACTATACCAGACGGAATTGAGAAGTGAGGGAAGTGATAATGTAAAGATATGACCAGGACTGACTCCATAATTTGTGGGGCCTAGGAAAAAACAAAATTGAGAGGCCCCTATTTCAAAAATTAGGATTTTAAGATGGTAACAGCATAGTCCTGAGCCTTCCAGCAGGAGACTCTGCATAACCACACAGGATGCATACCCAGGAAGCTGGCCCTGGATATGGGCCCATTCCTATCCTCTCAGTGGTTCTTGGTTCTGATGTACTTCTAAGGCAATGAACATGTTGTTCTATGATAAGTATGACTGTGATGCACAAATATATGTTTATTTACCTGAACTTTTTTTACCTTGTCCACTAACCAGAAACAATCTTCGTGTCTGCATAAAACCAAATAGGCTGTCCTATTTCAATCTTCAAGGGTGGATTTTTCTCTATTTTTCCCTTTACACAATGACTTTCTAAAGCCTGCAGAAGATGAAAGTCTGTAGCTTTCAGTTCTCTTGGGACTTTTAGAATAGGGGCCAACCTTGAGCCAGAGTCTGGACTGCCTGCTTTATACACAGAACCTCATGTTCAACCCTCAGCAACCTGTAAGGTAAATATTACCATCCTTATTTTGTAGAGGATGAGGAAGCTCAGACTCAGAGCACAAGAGTGATTTGCTCAAGTTACCCAGCAAATAAGTGGCAGACCTGGGATTCAGATATGGGTCTTTGGACCCCAGGGTCCAGGTTCTGTTTCAATTATAGCATAAGGTTTGTTTCTTCCAACTCTCTTTTCTGCAAACCTCTCCCCAACCCTTTGAAATGAAGAATTTTTTGGTAAATAGCAAATATACTTCCCTGCATCCTGAGAGAAGAGAAGAGTTTACCAATTCAGTCCCAGGCACATAAGGTGGGAGACAGAGCTATAGGAAAGCCCAAGAGTCTGACCTGTACTTCCAGAGCTCTGCTTTCCAGATGGTGAAAACTCGGGGCTGCTGTCACTAGTCTCCATTCACCCAAATGCAAGCCCATGTGGATAGGACGTTATAAAGAGGGGAAAATAATAAAGGTCATTTTAGAATGAATGATAGGTGTAATTAATGTTATTGACAATTAAAAGTCTCAGTTGCTGAGAGACAAATGAGTCAGTGGTGAGCTTGATGTTGAAACCACACGCTGTCTGTTGTTGCTCAAATACTGAAAAAAAAAAAGCAATTTCTTGATCAATGCATACAAAAATTTGGGATTGAAAACACCAGGTAAAAAAGTAGGAAAAAGGCAGCCTGTGTGTTATAGCTCCAGCACATACATGTACACATGAGCACATGCATACACACATGCTTATTCTTATGCATAATTCTGGGCTTGTCATTCCCCTTTAAGAGTTTTTCTTGTCTTCTCTTAGCATGAAGGCCTTTTATAACCCAACCCCAATCCCTCCCTGTGGTCACCCTTCCTGGTCCCTGCACTAAATCTCCAAAACCTGCTCTTCATTTCAGAAGCACCTCTACCTAGACATGAATCCTGCCCCAGTCTCTGAATTGGAAATACAAGTCACAGATGGGCATGACTTATTTGCAGAATAGTGAGTAATTCACAGTGTTCCCCAATTTTAATCCAGAAAGCCCCTCTTCCACCTCACCATCTGGCATGCATGTCATCTCCACCTTGAGTTAATCACTCCCTTCTTCCAGTGTCATCAGCCCTTGGTTCATACATCTATTAATTACAGTATATCCTTCCATCCCCCTCATGAGCTCAGAAAATATTTGATGCATGACAGGATACTTGAGAGTATCTCCCCCACTAAACCATGGAATTCATGAGAGTGGCATCCTTATACTGCTCATCTCCTCACCCCTCTTATAGTGCTCATTTCCATGCCCCTCTCTGTGCTTGGCATATTGTTTTGAACAAAATAGGTGCTCAATAAATACTAAATAGATATATTTGCATCCATCAAGAACGCTATTAATGATCACAAATTTGTCACATTCTACACGACATTTAGTGCCTCTTGAACACAGAGACAAATTGATTATTTGATAACACAAAGATCTTACCAGACTGCAGGAGTGTGAGGAAAAATATGTTATGGACTAACACAGGATGCTACTATGTCAAATTATTTAAAAATTAAAAATTGTGTAGGATGTGTAATTGATAGAGCATCAAACGTGAAAGGACAACTCAACTCCTGTTAAAGAAGAATCATCTGGCCCATTTTGGTAGAGTCATTAGTCTTGATCCTAGGAAATTCATGCTGATAATAATAGCTGCCTACTGCCTTTTATTGACTGACCACATGCCAGATACTTGCTAAGCCCTTTAGAATATTATCACATTAAACCCTCTTGATAGCCCCATGAGGAGAGAATTACTATATTATTCCCATTCCATCACGCTATTTGAAGATTACATTTCAGAGAGGTACAATAATTTGCCCCAAGTTGCAGAGTTAGCAGACGGAAGAGCTGGATGCAAATTGAGATCTGTTGCTCCAAAGTCCATGCTCTAAACTAGTCTGCTCTAGTCTAGTCTGCTAGTCTGCAGGTAAAAGAAGGATATCAGGTGATGCTTTTAGTTGAATATAGAGGGATCATCTATTATAGACTCCAGTATTCTCATTTTACAAAGAATAAAGCAGATCCAGAGAGTTAAAGGGAGGTAGGGTCTTGGAATCTCATGACTGAAAATCTTATGACTTTGAAATTCACCCAAACATCCTTACATCCAACTGCTGACTTAACATTTGCTTTTTTTTAAACAGCTTTATTGACATATGATTCAGAAACCATACAATTCACTCATTTAGAGTTACAACTCAATGATTTTTAGAATATTAACAGAGTTGTATGTGTCAATCACCATAATCAAATTTTAGAATACTTTGGTCACCCCAAGAAGAAACCCTGTACTCATTTTCAGTGAGTCCACATCCCACTCCCAACCCCAGTCCTAGACAACCACTAATTTGTCTAGATTGTCTAAATCTAAAATGGATTTGCCTATTCAGAACATTTAATATAAATGGAGTCAGCCAATATGTGGTCTTATGTGAACACACAAATATATAAAATCTAAAATGTCCTTTTGAATATCTTGAAGTCACCTCAAACATATATAGTGAGCAAATTAGTGTCAGCAACGGGAATGGATGAGGGAGAGTACATGTCCTCATTTGATCTTTATTAACTCCACCCCAAAAACTATCCTCAAACATAAAATCTAAGTTAGAACGGCATGCTTGATATTTGTTATGGATTGAATTGTACTCCTCCCTCCAAAATTCATATGTTGAAGTCCTAAATCCCAGTACCCCAGAAAATGAGTTCACTTGGAGGAAGGTCTTTATAGAGGTAATAAAATTAAAATGAGGTCATTAGAATGAGTTCTAATCCAATATGAGTGGTGTCCTCATAAGAAGGAGAAATTTGAAAGCAGACACACACAGGAAGACTGACATAGGAAAACTGGATTTATGGTACTACAAGCCAAGGAACTACCAGAAGCCTGGAGAAGAGTCTGGAAAAGATTCTCCCTTAGAGCTGTCTGAATGAACCAACTCAGCCAACACCTTGAATTCAGACTGCTAACCTCCAGAACTATGAGATAATAAGTATCTGTTGTTTAAACCACCCTGCATGTGGCACTTTGTTACAGCAGCCCTGGTAAACTAATACCGTTTCTATATATATTTCCTAGTCATCCTTTTTGGCAAGTATATCGCCATTCTTAGTCTCCTCCCCAGTCAAAATCTGAAAATCAACATTTCTCTAAAATGAAATTCATGAGATTTTCACTCAGTCCTGACCTTCTGCCAGAGCTCCCTATTTTAGGCAATGGCACTATTCAAACCAATGTGTAAGCTAGAATTCTAGAAGTCTTCGACTCCTCCCTCATGCCTCCCCTGAAACACACACACACACACACACACACACACACACACACACACACACACACATCTCCATGCTGAGTTTCACAAGAGGATTCTAACAAGCCTTCAAAGACTGTTTAAAATATTCCAGATCATTAAAACAAACTTGCAAATTCCCTCATGGAGTCAATAAATTACTATCAGAACCTGAAAAAAAGGTAAAAGAAAAAAAATAAAAACACACAGAATCTCAGTAAAGAGTATCCATCAAACCCTAGTTAAGACATTAGGCTGCTTAATCATGGTTCTTTAAAAGAGTAATATATCATGGCCAAGTGCAAATTAGTTCAAGAATGCAAGTCTACTTCCTCTCAGTCTACTGGCCTAGAATATTATCATATAAGAAACTTAGAAAAGACCAACAAGGTCTGCCTGTTAAAACCCTGTATTGGAGTTACTCAGTAGCCTAATCTACTCTCAAAAAAATTTCTAAATATTTTTTCATGGAATCTTTATAAGTTATTTGGCTCTGGACCCTATGTTTTTCCCTTTTTTAAATACACTAATGGTTTTGCCAAACCTTAATCTACTGAAATGTCTGTCTATACAGAGCCTCTTGCCAATATAGACACAGAAAAATCCCTCACTGCCAACATTTAATGGAAGTGACCAGTTGTATAATAGTCAAAAAAACCTTTCCCACATAAAGCCAAAATCCACTTACTGGAAAAAATTTCCTGGAAAACTTCCTTTAGGTCTGAATTTCCACCCAACTCAATGTCACTGCTATGATTATCTATTGCTGTGTAACAAATATCCCTCAACTAAAAGAGCAAATTATTATCTT
The DNA here is from genome assembly GCF_009762305.2 of Zalophus californianus. Taxonomy (NCBI): domain Eukaryota; kingdom Metazoa; phylum Chordata; class Mammalia; order Carnivora; family Otariidae; genus Zalophus; species Zalophus californianus. The sequence goes on from NC_045596.1 coordinate 11,156,603, forward strand.
TTATGGTCCTATGAGTTGACTGGGTTCAGCTGGTTCATTCTCCAATTGAGTTTCTCAGTCTCTGAGTGATGGCAGTCACTTGATAGCTGACCTATAGTGATCTAAAATCTTGCCTGAACTGCAGATCCAAGATGGGTCATTCACGTGGCTGGCAATTGATGCAGGCCATTGGCAAGGAGATCAGAGAGACTGTTGGCCAGGACACTTTGCCGCAACTCATTGGCTATCTAGTCAATGCTGTCAGAGAGGTAAGCCCAGGGACTTAACAGGCACAGCAGCCAACACCTGGCTGGAACAGCTCACTGCCAGCTCCATTACAGCCTCTACAGCAAACTCATGGAAGGATCCTATGACATTTCAAAGTCTGCTGCTCAGTCCTGTGTAGACTGGAACATCACTTCTGACATCCTTGAAGGCTCTTCAAGCGTTTGGCTTTGAGTTGGACAAGCTGGGTTCCCAGTTGAGTAAATCTGCCAACCTTCTAAACCTCCTTTTTAAAATGGAGACAGCATTACCTAACTTGCAAAATTGTGATGATATGAAGAAAGATTAATAAAGCATGAAGAACAAGGCACCTGGGTGGCTCAGTAGGTTAAGCATCTGCCTTCAGCTCAGGTCATGATCCCAAGGTCCTGGGATTGAGCCCCACATTGGGCTCCCTGCTCAGGGGAGAGCCTGCTTCTCCCTCTCTGCCTGTTTGTGCTCTCTCTCTCTATCAAATAGATAGAAAGATAGATAGATAGATAGATAAATAAATAAATAAATAAAATCTTTTTGAAAATGAGTGTGAAGTACTTTGCACACAGGCTGGCATGTGGTGGGAGGTGGTTAATGAATGGTGATTACTATCATTACCACTAATATCATCACTGTTTTGCAGAGAAAATAAAAGGTGTATTTGGGAAAAAAAGAAATGATTTTCATATTTTGAGCATTAGCCTAAAATGCCAGATGATGCCCCTTTTGATTTTACCATGGGTTCCATTTTCATATAAAAAGTCACAGGACACTACTCAATCTACATTCTCTCATTTTGCTTCCTGTCTGAACATATTTTCATTCTATGTATGGATTTAAAAAAAAGTGTTAGAATGTGTGTGTGTGTATGTAAGCACTGGGAAAGGATTGGGAGAATATATACCAAATGTTAAGACTCATCATCTTTGGCTAATAAGATTAGTCACACCTTTATAATTTCCCCCACATTCCAAATGTTTATAATAATCATTGCTGTTAAACTCAAAAGAAAAAAAAAAAAGAGTACGGTGTTTTTCCATGTATGGCAGACTGCTTGGCCAGATTATAAAACACACACACACACACAAAAAAACTATTTTTTTTTCTTTTGCTGCCCTGCTGAGCCTATAAATAATGGAAACTATTATGTCTGTGGCTGAAATGGCCATTCATTTATTCACCCTCCTTTCTTCATGTAATCAGTAAGCAGGCACGAAGACCCCCAATGTTGGTGAGCACTTTGACAGATGCTAGACATACTGACATGAAATAAGACCCTTATATATCCCTCTAAAAAAAAAAAAAAAAAAACTAACTAACCAAAAAAAAAAAACCCACTCATTCCTGAAGCTTCCTGTTTGTCCACATCCTGGTGCAACCTTGCCCGCCAACCCTGCCTGCAGGTCTCTCCCTCTTTGTTGCCCCTGCAGTCTGACCGCACCTCTGCCATAGCTCTCACTACAGCTTGTGTCAAAGGAACCTGGGCATGGTTTTGGCTCCCAGTGGACCATGTGCTCTTTGGAGGCTGGGACTCATCCCTCTCCATCTCTCTCTTTACTCTGAGTCATCCACTAGCCCTAGTAGATGCCAAATAGTTGTATTTTGAAGTGATTGTTGGCAAAATCCCTCATTTTATAGTCAAAGTAACTCTAACCAAGGCCATTTTGTGACTTGCTTAGAGTCACACAGCAGAGCCAGAGTTAGAATCTCTGTTCCTTCCTCCCCAGCAAGTACCACTGTGTTCCAGCAGCCAATGCTCCAGCCAGCGGGGACATGTGGGAGAGGTAGAAGGTGGGACATGAGGACCCAGGCACACTTCTGTCCATGGGATTACAGACAAGTTCTCCAAGGACCCCTCTCCACAATTACCTTTCGCATCGGTGGTTTGGCCCCATGGGGGAGAGCCTAGTCTAATTGGATGAGGTAGTTTCACAGCTGGAAATGACAATGGTACTGATACAGCTTGGAAGTGGCAGAGCAGAAAAGTGCTGGGCTCTGGGATAATTGGGCCTGGTTCGAATTGTATTTCTTCTGCCTACCAGCTGTTTGATCCAGGGTCAATCACTTCCTTTCCTAGGTCTGTTTCCTCATCTGTTAAATGGGAATTATAGCATCTCCTGGGAAGGCACAAAGCAGGTAACCAGTAAAGGGGAGCTGCATGTACTATTGTTTTGACAATGAAACAGTGCCCTGGTTGCCCACAAATTCAAGTTCCCTTTCACCAAATATCTACCACAATTGTATTTCTCATCCTCTGCCCTGTGCATGAGGCTCTCGGACCTGATCGCCATGCTTCCTGTCTGGATAAGAGCTTGCCCTGGAGTTTCTAAGGAGCCAACTTTGGAGAAGATTTAGGTGTTTGTGGGGATTCTTCTCTACCTTAGGAGTTTCTGACCACTTGGGACCTCCAAACATTCTCTCTGCCTATTCCCCAGAATCCTTGTCTGCTATATATTTTCCTTGAAGGAGACATTCAAAGAACAGTCTATGAAAAGACAGTGTATCAATCAGAGTCCTCATTTTTACTTAGTCTAGGTACCCAGAGAAAAGAACCACTAGTATGATTTAGAAGGGTTCAGTGTCTCCTGAAAGAGGGGATATTAGGGCTATACTTAAAGGATGTTCAACTGGGATCAGCGGGTTGGCCAACTCATTCACGTAGCCCTAGATGACATGGACTGGGCTTCAGCATAGGTGCTGCAGAGAAAGAGCGTGGTGTTGTGTGGAAAGTAAGCGAGGGGATAGAGGAGTGCTGCTGAGATGCAGCGACAGTCCCAGATCTCCCCCTACCCTGTACCAACTCCCCCTGCATTTCAGCTTTGCAGGGCTGTCTCGCTCTGAGCTAACCTGCACATGCGTACATGGTGAAATAGCGGATGAGAGATCAAAGCCCAGAATGCAAGGCCGTTTCAAGACACTATGCGTATCAGGTCTGCTAACCACCTAAACAAGTCTCATGGATAAGGCAACTCTCAGAGGGCCAGGCAAAAAAAGACACATGATTAAAATAGCCTCGAAGAGCCAGCAGACTTGAATGCAATGGCCCAGAGAAGAAGAAGATGAAAGTTAGGGCAACTCCTGTCCACCAGCTCTTCCTACCCAGCTACCTTCTACTTCTACCACATCTGCCCAATGTAAATTAAGGAAAGGATATGGGAGAGGATGCCTGTGACCTGACTGGGAGGCCCAGTTCTCTTTCATTCATTGTGTCTTGAACAGGCCCTTGCAACAGGCTTGTCTTCCTCCATTTTTCTTCCTGTGGGGAGGAGTGGAGATGCAAATTCTTGCTCTAAATTCTTCCCATGTTTTGTTGTTGTTGTTGCTGTTGTTGTGTTTTGTTGTGTTGTGTTTAAGAAGAGCTTATTGAACACAGGACACTCAACAAAGACTTTCTGTGGTTCCCTGTGGCCTACCAATAAACTCCAAACTCCTTAGCTACACCTTCAAATGCCCTCCATGATCTGAGCACTTTCTCACCCCTAGGCAGTCTACATTCTGCTTTGCTGTGGGTCTATTGATGCAGGAATCTTTCCTTGACTACTCAATTGTGAGCTTCTTCCAGTCAGGGACTGGGAGTTAAACATTTATCAGAAAGCCTGGCTTATAGCAGGCACCTACTATGCTTTTTTTACTCTGGGTTAAGGCAAAGCATTAAATAACTCCAAGACATGACTAATCTCTGTGGTGGGAAGAGCACTAGAGGTGGAGTCAGAAGACCTAGCTCTAGGTTTTGACTCTGCTTCTTGCCATTAGGTGACCTTGGAACCATTGCTTATTCTCCTCCAGTTACAGTTCTCTTATCTGGTAGGTGGACGTGGTAACATCAGCTTCCCTGGTTATTGTGGGGGGGTGGGTGCGGGGAATGAAATTGCAAATATAAAGGGAAAAGGTGCAGTACAGCTGAGAAAGAAATGTCACTAGAATTATTATTTGTACTACAGCCTTCGAAGAACCCAAGGCTGTCACTACCAGACCTATGATAATGCAGAGTTCAATAGGATTTTTTTTTCCCTTTTCTGAAGTCAATTAAGTAAGTGTTCTTTTGCAAAACTAAAGTCACATTTTATTTGAATAAATTGTAGATCTTAAAACTAGGGGTAACATCATTGACTTGAAGACTTTATAGGAGATAAATGAATGGTTTTGTTAGAAGTAAAATGTGAGAGGTAATAAGGCACCATTATACCCATTTTACAGCAAGACCACCATGTACCATGGAGTTCTAGCAATTTGTACAAGCTAACAAGTTGTGAATCAAATATTATACAAAAGATCTCAGACAAATTAGTTACAAAGACATGGGAACACTTTCTATAACTGCTCCAGTCTGTCAAGATAGGGATCTCTCAAAGAATAGTGTTGAAGTGAAGGGAGCTTTCACAAAGGGCAAAACCAGCCAAGAATTTCCCATGTGAGAATTAATCAGTAATTAACACAATTGGTGCCATTGCAAAAAAAAAAAAAAAAAAAAGAAGAAGATTTTTGTCTTTTTCTATCACAAAATTAAGCTCACCAGCAGTCCAAAACTGTTTCTCCACTAGAGACCCCAGATCTCGGGTAGCTCCACAATGGAGAGATTCTCTGTCTCTTCAAATGAACCTTTTATTGCTCCAGGAGAGATTTCAGGTGCTGAGAAAGGAGGAGGAGGGACCTGAATGCAGTTTGAAGCTCCACCTTCTACCCTAGGGGGCTTTCCCCGTTCAGGTTTTGCAGGTATGTCCTTGGAAGCTAGTCCATTTCCTTAAGCAGTCTCCTTTAAACTGCCCCTGAAATCCCTGCCAGAAAGAGGGAAGGTCATCCTGAAGAGTCTAGTCACAAGTTAATGGCCATTCATTTGAAACTAAAACTATAACTTAATTCCCAGCCATTGTAGCCTTGGGTTACAGTCAGACTTGCCAGGAGGCAAAAGAAGGGGCTAGCTCCATGGAGACAAGTGGGAGACTTGAGCAGACCCTTTAGTTAGGAAACATTGCTCTTTGATTTAAATCTGCCTGAAATTCTTTCATTCGATATTTGCAATTTCAATTTGGTGTCCTTTGAGAATCCCACAAAAAAATATCTTTGGGGGAGATTCCCCTGGGACACCATTAAGGACTCCTTAGAGGGTATCTGACCAACCACTTTACTTTGAAGGTAGGAATGCAGAGGCCCAGAATGGTTAAGGAATCTGCCCAAGATAATCCAGCAAGTAAGCAGCAGAGTAAAGACAAAACCAAATTCTTACTACCCCTAGTCCAGCCACTTTTCACTGGGTCATACTCAATTCCTCAGCTTCTTAGTAACATCCCAGCAAGGATTGCTGGGTCTCATAAGCCACCTCCTGGAGCTTGACACTAAAAGGAAAAAAGGAAGAAGGAAGCCGTTTCCTCTCTGAATGTTCTCTCAATCTAGACAGAGAGACACAGTCATAAAACAAAGACAAAATCCAATGGAGATAGTGCTTCAGGTGCAGGCTTGCACACAGTGTGAAGGGAAAACAGAAGAGAGGAAACTCCCTCTGGGAGACAGGATTGTTGAAGCCTCTCCAAAAAGATGACAGTTGAGCTGACTCTCAAAGGGAGAATGTGATGTGACCAGAAAAGAAGAAATACATGCAACACCTAAAGTCATATTCCCAGCACCCTGAGAAGGGTCTAGATCCTATACAAGCTGTCTCTAGAGAACAGAATGGTAGGAGATGCTCAAAAACAGGTCAGAACTGGGTTCTGGATGACCTTGTACATCATGATAAGGAACAGGGATTTTACCTAGTAGGCAATGGAAAGTATGTCAGTTTACTAGGGCTGCTGCAACAATGTACCACAAACCAGTGGCTTAAACAACAGAAATTGATTGTCTCACATCTCTGGAGGCTGGAAGTCTGGGATCTAGGTTTCTGTAGGGTTTGTTCCTTCTGAGATTTGTGGGGAAGAATCTGTGCTATGTCTCTGTCCTAGCTCTTGGTAGTTTGATGGTAATCCAAGTGGAGATATTGAGTAGGCAGTTGGAAGTACAAGAAATACTGGGGTTTTCTTGCCACAACTATTTCAAAAGACCTACTAAGAGGATGGTGGTCTGCTGGAGTTTGAGATACAAATGTGAATTACAGCAGACATTCTTGATTGCACAATTAACCCCCCAACTCTGTTTCCTTCATCCTTAAGGAGAATTTCCTGATTTTTTTCATGTTAATCTTCTCATGTGCTCAAGGAAGATGGCTCCAGGTGAGGACCAAAGAATGAATATTGGTCAGTCTAAGTCAATAGAGGCAATTCCATTCCTTTTGACAGGCTTGATTTAAGCAAGGCCATGTGATGCAACCCTGACCCATGAGGCACAAAGGGGAAATCAACTGAAGATTTCTATAAAAGGTTTTACTTTCTTTTAAAAAGACATAGGTGAGAAGAAACTTGTTTTCTTCTTGACATACTTGTATGAAAATTTGAGGGCTGGCATCACAGCAGCCATCGTGATACCATGATGGGACATGTCTTGGGTGAATGCCAAATGGCAAAGGGAAGTGATGGGAACATCTATGTCCCTACTGACACTTTGCACCATTGCAATAACTCGACTGGAAACTTCTACCTTCTAACCCTTCTTTATGTTGGGTAATAAAGCTTTAACAATGTTTAAACTACTTTCATTTATTTTTTTTTTTACTTTATAGCTAAGAGTATCCTAATTAATACATGGTTATGAAACACTGTCTCCTTAAAGAGGAATTTAACACACTGCACATACAGGAGAAGAGAATACAAGGACAAAATGTGATGTTGTAATCTTGCCATTTGCAATGACTTCAGTGGAAGTAGAGGGTATTATGCTAAGTGAAATAAGTCAGAGAAAGACAAATATCATATGATTTCACTCATATGTGGAATTTAAGAAACAAAATAGATGAACATAGGGGGAGGGAAGGAAAAATAAAATAAGATGAAATCAGAGAGGGAGACAAACCATAGGAGACTCTTAATCATAGGAAACAAGCTAAGGGTTGCTGGAGGGGAGGTGGGTGGGGGGCTGGGGTAACTGGGTGATGGGCATTCGGGAGGGCACGTGATGGAATGAGCGCTGGGTGTTATATGCAACTGATGAATCACTAAACTCTACCTCTGATATTAATAATACACCATATGTTAACTAATTGATTTTAAATAAATATTTTTTAAAGATAACAAAATTTTTAAAAAATGTGGTGTAGCAGAGGTAAAGAGGATGAGCTGAGCATTCTAAACAGACATAAGATGAAACATCTCATTCTAGTAGTGGAGATCCAGAAGGTTTCATTATATAATATTTAATAATATAATTGTCCTTTATTCATTAAGATTTTATATACAACATGATCTCATACATTCCTCATGACTATCCCCCACAGAGAAGGTACCATTATTATCCCTTGTCTATAGATGAAGAAACTAAGGTTCATGAAGGCAAAATCACAAAACAGCCAGTGACAAAACTAGGACTCTAAAAATGTCTCTTTAGCCCCCAAAACACTTAAGTTCTATGCCATAGACTGCTTCCAGTCAAGTCGTCCCAAATGAACTGAGAACTAGTGGAGGTTAAGAGATAGGTCTCTTGTTCTTCTATTTTATTTTCAGCAATGGCACAGTATTCTTCTCATAAGATGGATGAATCAAGAAAGGAAATTTAAAAAAATAAGGGAGGAAGGAAGAAAGAATGGAAAAGAGGTAGCAAAACGGAGACAGAGGGAGGAAAGAAAGAGGATGGGAAGAAGGGAGGAAGGGTCGAAGGAAGGGATGGAAGGAAGGCAGGAGGGGGGGGAGGGAGGGGGGAAGACAAGTGGCAGGAAGGCAAGAAGGAAGGAAGGAAAGAATAAAAAGATGGGGAAAGGGATGGAGAGAAGATAAGAAATAGGAGGAGAGAACAGAAAAGGAGAGAAAACAAGCATCAAAATTAATCCAGAGACTCGTTAACTTACAAAGCCAATACAATCTCAGGTGTGTCTTTGGTTTCAGCAACACGCTTCAGAGGGATCAAGTATTATAAGGTCTATTTTAAAGTTTCATGTTTGGAATAGCACCCAAGAAAATATTTCCATTCTATCTTTTTTTTTTTTTTTTTTGGCCATTCTCTTAACCTATCATTCCTTCTCTCTCTCCTGTTTTGTGCTATTTACAATTTATAACAATTCAAGAGTTCTCTTTTTTTCACTTGACGTTACTTCTTTCCCCTTTGCATCTACTCTCTCCTCCGGTCTTTTGTCCCTCTTTCATTCCTCTCTATGCCACTTTCTTCTGCATGTCTGCTGTACCCATGGTTTAAAATATTAAATACCCCTTAATAATGAAGAGAATTCAGGAAGGAAAACTTAAAAACCACCAAGTGTGATGTATGTATTTGGTTGAAATAAAATTTGACTACATGTTTGACTATAAAGAGGTAGTTGCCCAAGGTTGAGTCAAGTTGCAGTCACTGTTTACTAATGAGGAGGCCACACATTTGGGTTAGAAAATACATGGAACTCATGCCAGCCCTCTGTCCTTTTTCTGGTGCAAACATTACTAATCAATCATGATACCCATGTCCATTTGACACTAGAACCAGCACTGAGATCCTTCTCACCACAGTCCTGTAAATGGCCACTAAGAGTAGCCAATATGGTATATTGGGATGAAATCTATTGGCTATTATGGACCCAAAGTCTGGGGTAGATTCAAGCTGCAAGTGGTATACGTTAATATGAGAGTAAACAATTGGGCTGAGATGATAAAGGGATGGATTATCTGTCTAATTATCCACTTCTTTACCCATTCTACAAATTTTTGTTAAATACTCTATGTGCTGGACTCTCTCATGAATAAGACAGTCTTTCTTGGAACATGTGGGCTACTTATCAAGGCAGATAAGTTAACAAATAATCACAATCCTGAATTATAAGTGCTTTGCTAGAGTTAACCCATGGATGCTATGGAAGCACCCAGTAGGTTCCACAAACCTAGTCTTAATAGAGTGAGGTAGGAAGAGTACCTTCTAGAGTAAGGCAACCCAGTAACCCTGACTTGTGGTCCTGTCCTGGGCCATGTATAGACACGGACTTAATGCCTTTCTACTGCTGCTATTTTACATGCTACCACTCTAGTGTTTCTTTCTGTCCATCTTATGCACATTTCACTGTATGAGCTCCATTAGTTTCTGTTGCACCTGTTACTCATTCAGAAATTCAACCATGCAGCAATCATTCTGAAATATTACTGAGCTTCTATTAGGTGTCAGAGACTATGCTGGGCACTGGGAGTTTCTTGTTGAACATAACAAGGTCTCTGCTCCCATGGCATTTACATTTTATTAAGGGGAGACAAATGATAAACAAATAAATCAACAAGAAAAGTATCAGGTAGGTCAGCTAGGAGCAAGATGGCGGAGGAGTAGGAGACCTAGATTTTGTCTGGTCTCAGGAATTCAGCTGAATAGGGATCAAACCATTCTGAACACCTACGAACTCAACAGGAGATCAAAGAGGAGAGTAGCAACAACTCTCTGAACAGAGAAGCGACCACTTACTGGAAGGTAGGACGTGCGGAGAAGTGAATCCGAGGCGATATTCGGGAGGATAGACGGCGGGGGAGGGGCCTCCGCCGGCCGCTTCTGGCAAGTGCTAGAGCCGCGGAGCACAAAATCGGAACTGTTAGAAGTCGGCTCCGCTGAGGGACGTCGCTCCAGTGGCTAAGCAGAGGGTGGAATCCTCCCGGGACAGTATGGTCTCAGGACCCTTGGGGTCACAGAAAGACCGGGGGAGCCTGAGTGCGCCAGAGCTCCCAGGTATCAGAGCAGGGAAGCCGGCTGCAGAAACGGAGCCGAGGCGCGGGCTCTCACCTCGGGGTTGCCATAAACTGTGATCCGCGGCCCACTCGGGCCACTGCTCCTGCAGCAGGGACCCAACAAGCGGCAGATCCGGGGAGACTCCCCTTCCTTCCCAGGGAGGAGCGGTGCAGGAACTCACCGCAGGGATCTGCTGGGTTTGGAGACTCCACACGGGGTCGGGTGCCAGAGATAGCAACGCTCGGTCACAGGCCATGTGAGCACGGAGAGCGGCCGGAGACCGGGGACACGGGAGTGACTGCTTTTCTCTGGGAGTGCACTGAGGAGCGGGGGCCCGAGTTCTCAGCGCCTCCGGATGGAGATTGGGAGGCCACCATTTTTGCCCCGGTCCTCCAAGGCTGTACGGAGAGCTTGCAGGGAACAAAAGCTCCTGAGATCAAACCCGAGCAGCTTGCTTAGCCCGGACCGACAAGGGCGGGGCAATTCTGCCTCCGGCAAAGACATTTGGAAACCACAGCAACAGGCCCCTCCCCCAGAAGATCAGCACGAAAGCCAGCAGGCCAAGACCAAGTTTACCGATCAAGGAGAATGGGAGAACTCCAGCGCTAGGGGAATACTGCACATAGAATTCATGGCTTTTTTTTTACCATGATTCATTAGTTCATCAAAGTTAATTTTTGTTAACTGTTTTTTTTTCTTTTTCCCCTTTTTCAACCAACATCTTATCAATCTCTTTTTAAAAAAAAAAACAAAAAACATTTTTTATTTTTCATTTTTAGAGTCATATTTTATCCCTTCATAGTAGTTACCCTTATTTTTGGCATATATATATAAGTTGTTCTCTCTTTAAAATTTTGAGATACAGTTTCTTCTAACAGATCAAAATATACCCTAAATCACTAGTGTATGGCTCTGTTCTAGTCTCCTGCCTGATCACATTCTCTCCCTTTTTTCTTTTTTTTTTTAAATCTTCTTTCTTTTTTCAAACAACTTCTTATCTTATCAAGTCCTTTTATAAAATCTTTTATAATTTTCATCTTTACAGTCATCTTCTATCCCTTCATTGTATCAACCCTTATTTTGTACATATATGTCTTTCTTCCTTTAAAATTTTAGGAGGCACTTTTTTCTAACAGACCAAAATACGCCCAAAATCTAGTGTGTGGCACTGATCTATGCACTAGCCTGATCATATTTGCTGGGGACGTTGTAAACCTGTTAGCATTTTGTTCTCTCATTCATCTATTCTCCTCTGGACAAAATGACAAGACGAAAAAAATCACCTCAGCAAAAAGAACAAGAGGTAGTACCATCAGCCAGGGACACACTCAATACGGACATTAGTACAATGTCGGACCTAGAGTTCAGAATCGTGACTTTAAAGATACTAGCTGGGCTTGAAAAAAGAGTGGAAGTTATTAGAGAAACCCTTTCTGGAGAAATAAAAGAACTAAAATCTAACCAAGTCGAAATCAAAAAGGCTATTGATGAGGTGCAATCAAAAATGGGGGCAATAACTGCTAGGATAAATGAGGCAGAAGAGAGAATCAGTGATATAGAAGACCAAATGATGGAAAATAAAGAGGCTGAGAAAAAGAGGGAGAAACAACTACAGGATCACGAGGGCAGAATTCAAGAGATAAGTGATACGATAAGACGAAACAACATTAGAATAATTGGGATCCCAGAAGAAGAAGAAAGAGAGAGAGGGGCAGAAGGTATATTGGAGCAAATAATAGCAGAGAACTTCCCTAATGTGAGGAAGGAAACAGGCATCAAAATCCAGGAGGCACAGAGAACCCCTCTCAAAATCAATAATAATAGGTCAACAGCCCGACATCTAATAGTAAAACTTACGAGTCTCAGAGACAAAGAGAAAATCCTGAAAGCAGCTCGGGAGAAGAGATATGTAACCTACAATGGTAAAAATATTAGATTGGCAACAGACCTATCCACAGAGACCTGGCAGGCCAGAAAGGACTGGCAAGATATCTTCAGAGCACTAAACGAGAAAAATATGCAGCCAAGAATACTATATCCAGCTAGGCTGTCATTGAAAATAGAAGGAGAGAGAAAAAGCTTCCAGAACAAACAAAAACGAAAGGAATTTGCAAACACGAAACCAGCCCTCCAAGAAATATTAAAAGGGGTCCTCTAAGCAAAGAGAGAGCCTAAAAGCAGCAAAGATCAGAAAGGAACACAGACAACATACAGTAACAGTCACCTTACAGGCAATACAATGGCACTAAATTCATACCTTGCAATAGTTACCCTGAATGTAAATGGGCTAAATGCCCCAATCAAAAGACACAGGCTATCAGATTGGATTAAAAAAACAAGACCCATCAATATGCTGTCTGCAAGAGACTCATTTTAGACCCAAAGACACCCCCAGATTGAAAGTAAGGGGGTGGAAAACCATATACCATGCTAATGGACACCAAAAGAAAGCTGGGGTGGCAATACTTATATCAGACAAACTAGATTTTAAAACAAAGACTGTAATAAGAGATGAGGAAGGGCACTATATCCTACTTAAAGGGTCTATCCAACAAGAAGATCTAACAATTGTAAATATCTATGCCCCGAACATGGGAGCAGCCAATTATATAAGGCAATTAATAACAAAAGCAAAGAAACACATTGACAACAATACAATAATAGTGGGGGACTTTAACACCCCCCTGACTGAAATGGACAGATCATCTAAGCAAAAGATCAACAAGGAAATAAAGACTTTAAATGACACACTGGACCAAATGGACTTCACAGACATATTCAGAACATTCCATCCCAAAGCAACGGAATACACATTCTTCTCTAGTGCGCATGGAACATTCTCCAGAATTGATCACATCCTAGGTCACAAATCAGGTCTCAACTGGTACCAAAAGATTGGGATCATTCCCTGCATATTTTCAGACCACAATGCTTTGAAACTAGAACTCATTCACAAGAGGAAAGTTGGAAAGAACTCAAATACATGGAGGCTAAAGAGCATCCTACTAAAGAATGAATGGGTTAACCAGGAAATTAAAGAAGAATTAAAAGAATTCATGGAAACCAATGAAAATGAAAACACAACTTTCCAAAATCTTTGGGATACAGCAAAGGCAGTCCTGAGAGGAAAGTATATAGCAATACAAGCCTTTCTCAAGAAACAAGAAAGGTCTCAAATACACAACCTAACCCTACAACTAAAGGAGCTGGAGAAAGAACAGCTAATAAAGCCTAAACCCAGCAGGAGAAGAGAAATAATAAAGATCAGAGCAGAAATCAATGAAATAGAAATCAAAAGAACAGTAGAACAGATCAACGAAACTAGGAGCTAGTTCTTTGAAAGAATTAACAAGATTGATAAACCCCTGGCCAGACTGATCAAAAAGAAAAGAGAAATGACCCAAATCAACAAAATCATGAATGAAAGAGGAGAGATCACAACCAACACCAAAGAAATACAAACAATTATAAGAACATATTATGAGCAACTCTATGCCAGCAAATTAGATAACCTGGAAGAAATGAGTGCATTCCTAGAGATGTATCAACTACCAAAACTGAACCAGGAAGAAATAGAAAACCTGAACAGACCTATAACCACTAAGGAAATTGAAGCAGTCATCAAAAAATCTCCCAAGAAACAAAAGCCCAGGGCCAGATGGCTTCCCAGGGGAATTCTATCAGACATTTCAAGAAGAATTAATACCTATTCTCCTGAAACTGTTCCAAAAAATAGAAATGGAAGGAAAACTTCCAAACTCATTTTATGAGGCCACCATTACCTTGATCCCAAAACCAGACAAAGACCCCATCAAAAAGGAGAATTACAGACCAATATCCTTGATGAACATGGATGCAAAAATTCTCAACAAAATACTAGCCAAAAGGATGCAACAGTACATTAAAAGGATTATTCACCACGACCAAGTGGGATTTATCCCTGGGCTGCAAGGCTGGTTCAACATCCACAAATCAATCAACGTGATATAATACATTAACAAAAGAAAGAACAAGAATCATATGATCCTCTCAATAGATGCAGAAAAAGCATTTGACAAAGTACAGCATCCTTTCTTGATCAAAACTCTTCAGAGTATAGGGATAGAGGGTACATACCTCAATATCATAAAAGCCATCTATGAAAAACCTACAGCGAATATCATTCTCAATGGGGAAAAGCTGAGAGCTTTTCCCCTAAGGTCAGGAATGCGGCAGGGATGTCCACTCTCACCACTGCTATTCAACATAGTATTGGAGGTCCTAGCCAAAGCAATCAGACAACAAAAAGAAATCAAAGGCATCCAAATCGGCAAAGAGGAAGTCAAACTCTCACTCTTTGCAGATGATATGATACTTTATGTGGAAAACCCAAAAGACTCCACCCCAAAACTGCTAGAACTCATACAGGAATTCAGTCAAGTAGCAGGCTATAACATCAATGCACAGAAATCAGTGGCATTCCTATACACCAACAACAAGACAGAAGAGAGACAAATCAAGGAGTTGATCCCATTCACAATTGCACCCAAAACCATAAGATCCCTAGGAATAAATTTAACCAAAGAGGCAAAGGATCTGTACTCAGAAAACTATAAAATACTCAGGAAAGAAATTGAAGAAGACACAAAGAAATGGAAAAACGTTCCATGCTCATGGATTGGGAGAACCAACAATTGTGAAGATGTCAATGCTACCTAGAGCAATCTACACATTCAATGCAATCCCCATCATAATACCATCCACTTTTTTCAAAGAAATGGAACAAATAATCCTAAAATTTGTATGGAACCAGAAAAGACCCCGAATAGCCAGAGGAATATTGAAAAAGAAAAGCCAAGCTGGCGGCATCACAATTCCGGACTTCCAGCTCTATTACAAAGCTGTCATCATCAAGACAGTATGGTACTGGCACAAAAACAGACACATAGATCAATGGAACAGAATCGAGAGCCCAGAAATGGACCCTCAACTCTATGGTCAACTCATCTTTGACAAAGCAGGAAAGAATGTCCAATGGAAAAAAGACAGTCTCTTCAACAAATGGTGTTGGGAAAATTGGACAGCCACATGCAGAAGAATGAAACTGGACCATTTCCTTACACCACACACAAAAATAGACTCCAAATGGTTGAAAGACCTAAATGTGAGACAGGAGTCCATCAAAATCCTAAAGGAGAACACAGGCAGCAACCTCTTTGACCTCAGCCGCAGCAACTTCTTCCTAGAAACATCACCAAAGGCACGGGAAGCCAGGGCAAAAATGAACTATTGGGTTTCATCAAGATAAAAAGCTTTTGCACAGCAAAAGAAACAGTCCACAAAACCAAAAGACAACCGACAGAATGGGAGAAAATATTTGCAAATGACATATCAGATAAAGGGCTAGTATCCAAAATCTATAAAGAACTTATCAAACTCAACACCCAAAGAACAAATAATCCAATCAAGAAATGGGCAGAAGACATGAACAGACATTTTTCCAAAGAAGACATCCAAATGGCCAACAGGCACATGAAAAAGTGCTCAACATCGCTCGGCATCAAGGAAATCCAAATCAAAACCTCAATGAGATACCACCTCACACCCGTCAGAATGGCTAAAATTAACAAGTCAGGGAACGACCGATGTTGGCGGGGATGTGGAGAAAGGGGAACCCTCCTACACTGTTGGTGGGAATGCAAGCTGGTGCAACCCCTCTGGAAAACAGTATGGAGGTTCCTCAAACAGTTGAAATTAGAGCTACCATTCGATCCAGCAATTGCACTACTGGGTATTTACCCCAAAGATACAAATGTAGGGACCCGAAGGTGTACGTGCACCCCAGTGTTTATAGCAGCAATGTCCACAATAGCCAAACTGTGGAAAGAGCCAAGATGTCCATCGACAGATGAATGGATAAAGAAGAAGTGGTATATATACACAATGGAATATTATGCAGCCATCAAAAGGAATGAGATCTTGCCATTTGCAAGACATGGATGGAACTGGAGGGTGTTATGCTGAGTGAAATAAGTCAATCAGAGAAAGACGTGTATCATACGACCTCACTGATATGAGGAATTCTTAATCTCAGGAACAAACTGAGGGTTGCTGGAGTGGTCGGGGGTGGGAGGGATGGGGTGGTTGGGTGATAGACATTGGGGAGGGTATGTGCTACGGTGAGTGCTGTGAATTGTGTAAGACTGTTGAATCACAGATCTGTACTTCTGAAACAAATAACGCAACATATTTTAAGAAAAAAGAAAAAGAAGAAGATAGCAGGAGAGGAAGAATGAAGGGGTGTAAGTCAGAGGGGGAGAGGAACCAGGAGAGATCATGGACTCTGAAAAACAAACTGAGGTTTCTAGAGGGGAGGAGGGTAGGGGGATGGGTTAGCCTGGTGATGGGTATTAAAGAGGGCACATTCTGCATGGAGCACTGGGTGTTATGAACAAACAATGAATCATGGAACACTACACCAAAACAAATGATGTAATATATGGTGATTAACATAACAATAAAAAATTTAAAAAAATAAAAGAGAAAAGAAGAGTATCAGGTAGTGATGAGTGATGGGGTATAAGTAAAGCAGAGTGATGTGATAGTAAGCTGAAAAGCTTATTTGAGCCTGAAAAGCTGAGAGGTTAGCAAAGTCTCTTCTGAGGAGATGACAGTTTGAGGAAGGCCTGAATGATGTGAAGGAGCCAGAAATGTAAAGGTCTGGAAGAAGAGTATCCCAAGCAACAGAAACTGAACACAAAAGCCCTAAGCCCTTCCTGTGCAGCTTCTACATCCAGCCTCAAGGTTGTACTGTCTCTTCAACCACCTGTTCCAAAGGACAGACCTCAGATTGCCCAGTGATTTTAAGAACAGTGCCAGGGTCACCCAGTGTATTAGCATTCTCTAGAGAAACAGAATCAGTAGGATTTATATATATATGAAGATATTTATTATGAGGAATTGATGCATGTGACTATGGAGGCTAAGAAGTCCCAAGATCTGCCATCGGCAAGCTGGAGACCCAGGAAAGGTGGAGATATCATTCTAGTCCAAGTCCAAAGCCCTGAGAATCAGGGAAGTCAATGGTGTAGATCCCAGTCCAAGTGCAGGAAAAAACTGATGTCCCAGCTCAAGTAGGCAGACAGGAAGCAGAAAGGGACAAATTCCTTCTTCCTCTGCCTTCTTGTCCTATTCAGGACCTCAGTGGATTGGGTGATGCCCACCCACACTGGGAAGGGCAATCTACTTTACTGAGTCCACTGATCTAAATGCTAATGCATCCAGAAATACCTCACAGACACAGCCATAAATAATGTTTAATCTGAGCATCCTTTGACCCAAAAAAGGTGACACATAAAATTAGTCATCACACCTGTCGTCTTTGTCATATATTTTCCATCACATGACATTTTAATCATATTATTATGACTAAAATGGCAACATTGGCCATGGATGCATTAGGTTCATGACCTTCACTTTTCCAAGACCATACTTACTTACTTCTTGCTCTTAGTCCCCCCTAAGTAGGTGGGAAATTTTCTCTTTCCTTGGGGTTTTGGTTGAGAGAGAAGAAACTATTATCCTGGCAGTTTTCCTCTAAAATCAACCTACCAAAATAACAAGGCTTTATCTTCCTCATTGCTTGACCTCCCACCTCTTCTTGGGTATGAGTCAGAATCATACTTTAATGAAGAACCACTAATCATCTCAGGTTTTGCTGTGGAAACAAGGGTAGGAGAAGCTGTCAGAATTTTTAGCTCGTAATCTCTGTTTGTCCACTATGTAAGCCTTCTATTCTCCCTGTGGCCCATGGTGCCCCATCTCAAGCTATAGGTAGTGGAGCATGTTTCAAGCTTGAGTTTTCCAACATGTGTTATCTGGGTGTATTCCACAAAGTGTCAGCAAGTATTCTATGCCAAAAATAAGAAAGAAGGGGCTCCTGGGTGTCTCAGTCAGTTAAGCGGCTGCCTTTGGCTCAGGTCATGAACCCAGAGTTCTGGGATCGAGCTCTGTGTCGGGCTCCGGGCTCAGCAGGGAGCCTGCTTCTCCCTCTCCCTCTGCCTGTCGCACTGCCTACTTGTGCTCTCTATCTCTCTGTCAAATAAATAAAAACCTTAAAAAAATAAGAAAGAAAAGTAGAAATGAGGAGTTTCTATTGTTCTATACACTTGGAAAATCTTAACACAGGTTTCTTTACCTCCATACCCGTTTACCTCTAGACATACCAGAGACTCTAATAATACACTAAGGTGTTAAGACATGTAAGACACTGTGAAAGGCATCTGGCACACAGTAAGAAAGCATTAAATGTTAGCTATTATATCAGCAAGGGGATCAGATTATGCTTCTGTAACAAACAATCCCAAAATCTCAATGGCTTAGAACAATGAAAAGTTACTTCATGTTTATTCTACATGTCCATCATATGTTGATGTTGGAGTAAGGGGTCATCTTCTTTGAGAGAATGCCACCACTCATAGAGACAGGGAGAAAATTAAACTGCAGAAGTGAGCACTACTCACATCTCATTGGCCCAAACAAGTCATCTCTCTGTGCCTAATGTCAATGGCAGGAGATACTCATTCTTTAGGTATACCCAGAAGTAGAGGAAGATGGGGTCCTGGTGAGTAGTAGGAAGACTATAAACCATAGGTGGCAATTATCTATATGACTGGTTTTTATTACTTTCATTATTTTTATTATTATTTATATCAATATATCCTCCAAGAATCACATTACATATTTTCAAAATTACTCAACAAAAGAACCATTTTCTCTTAGAACACTGATTCATAAGGAACATACCTTGGAAAATGCTCTTCTCTGTAATCACTCAGAATTTTTCTCACACTACTCAACCCTTCCAACACTTTTATACTTATCTCACCCACTTGGTCCTGAATCCTTTGCTCTGTGCCCTGACTTTAGACCTCTAATTTAGAAGTCATCTAGTCTCCTCTAGGTACATTGGGTTTTGCCCACCAGTCAGTTTCCAACCTCACCTTTGTTCTGCTTCAGCACTCATCCTGCTTGCTGGTCCCTCTGCCATCTCCTGTTGGCAGATCTCACACACCCCACACATGCATCCCCACCTTGGCAGGCCCTGTGTCCAACTTCAATCAAAGAAAAAAGAGCAATTTGGACAATCAGCCAGCAGCAAAGCTTTTGTTGCCATGTGTACCAATTGAGGATCATACAAAGGGAATCCAATGTATCTTCAAAAACTTTAAGCTTCCAGCAATTTCCTGGAATAATAATTGGCTCTCTATGGGGTGGGGGAAGAGAGAATTTGTGGCCCTCATTACCCCCTTTGCAGTTGGCTATTCTGGGTGGAAAAGTTGGAGGAAATGACTATAACGGCACGAAGCTGGCCCACTTAAAACTTCTATTATGAAACTGAGTTGCATAAGCTGTAAGAGAAAATAAGTTATAGTCTCAGGAACAAATTCTAGTGAATCAGCTCGTTTTAGCTTCACATCTTCATCTGTCTCTGAAGAGGCTTATTTAAATTTTAATAGAAAACGTTCAATGTGGGGCTCAAATGGAGGGAATGAAAATAACACTGTTTATCCCCAAGATAAAATTGTGTCGGGAGTAAAAAAAAGAGAAAAATACAATGCTAATTTCTTGAAAACAAACCTCCTATGTCCCACTTTGTAGGGACCGGACAAAGCAATATAAAGTCTATTGTACTGAACAAAAGCAATGATGGTACATTTAGAGACTCACTGTCCCTTTTTATTTGGCTTTTTAAAAAATCATTCAAAGAAGAAAAGTGCCCTTGGGGGAAAATGAGAAAAGATTTCAAAACAAAGTTTTGCCACCATCATGGAGTAGTTGCAGGGGAAAAGGAACAGAGATAGCATGGGGTAACAGGAAGATCCCATAGCCAAGCCACCATCATAACTTCATTAGTCTTCCAAGAGGGCTCCCAAGAACCGCTCTTGTTCTCCTTTCCTGCTCATGCCACTGCACACGCACAACACACACACACACACACACACACACACACACACACACACACACACTTCCTCAAATAGCAGCCTGAGTGAGCTTTTGTAAATACATTTCATACCAACTCTCTGCTTAGAACCACTCAGAGAATCCCCATTTCCCATTACCCTCAGGATAAAAGTCAAAATCCTAACAGAGGCCCTGCAGTACCCATCTCCTCACCACCTTGACTGAAGATACTCCTCTAACACTGTCCTAACCAGCCTTCCTTCTGCTTATTTATTGATAAGAGACCTGCTTCTTGTTGCCTCAAGACTTACACAAGGATGATTCCTGGTGTAGGAACAGATTTTCCCTCACATCCTCTATTCTCTTTACCTGAACAATTCCTGCTCATCCTACAGGCCACAGAACAACTGTCACCCGCTCACATATGCCTGTCTTGAGCTTCAGCTTCATTTCCACTCCAGCTATGTCAGAGTCCACTGATTAATACTTAATTTTGTACCTACTGATGTTTGTTTAATACTTCTCCAAGAATGTAAGCTCTTGAGGGCAGAGTAAAACCAGGCCCATGGCCACCTCTCTATCTCTAGCACATGGAATACCCCTTTGCATATAGCAGTATAGTATTATGGTTAAGAGTAGATATCACTGCTAGCTGGTCTGAATTGAAATCCCCCCCTGCTTAACAGCCATGTGACCAAACCATTTAACCTCCTTGTGTCTTCATCTCTGTGTATGTAAAATGGAAATGACCAGGTATAGTAGGGTAATACATAGAGTGGTATACAGTAGGGTAGTATATCAAGTGTGTTGTGAGGATGAAATTATTTAATATATGAAAAACACTTAACTGGGCGCCTGGGTGGCTCAGTCGTTAAGCGTCTGCCTTCGGTTCAGGTCATGATCCCAGGGTCCTGGGATTGAGTCCCACATCGGGCTCCCTGCTCTGCAGGAAGCCTGCTACTCCCTCTCCCACTCTCTCTGCTTGTGTTCCCTCTCTCGCTGTCTCTCTCTCTCTGTTAAAAAATAAATAAAAAATCTTAAAAAAAAAAAAGAAAAACACTTAGAACAGTACCAAGTATGTGTTAAACTCTACATGAGTATTTGCTATCCTGACTACAGAAGCCTCTCAAAAAAAATAGAATGGAGGAATAAGTAATTTTTCCGAAGGGAGCATGTTTTTGAAGTTTGCTATTTAATTTGAAGTTCTCATTCCTGCTCCAATAACCTTAGATGCTTGACTTTCCCAAATACCATCTGTATGGCACCCCTGTTTGCCTTTGCACATGCTCTTCTCTCGGCATCCCTAGTCTCTCTAGTGAATTCTGTTCATTGATTACAACTCTTTGCAAACCCTACATTTACCCTGAAGCAAATTGTCTCTCCTACTCCCAGATCAAGAGAAATTAACCTCCCTGTCCTCTGCGCTATAATGAGATGATAGATGATAGATAGGTAGATAGGTAGATGATAGAATGGTATATTGCTCTTCACAGCATGTATGTATGTATACACACAAACACACACACACACATAGGCATAGTTATTTTGTAATGCCTTGAATCATTTGTTTCTGCAAAGGGACCCTGGTGATCAAAATGGTTACCACCTCAATATTCCCAAACACAATGTTTTCACCTTTGGTATAATGCTCATGCTATTTTATTTCAATGTTTTCAGTAATCTGCTTGTATCTTCTCCAGGAAATTTTAACCTCTGAAAGGGCAGGGAATACATTTTACTTACCTTGGAATGGCCCAAAGTGCTTTAGTCTCTTCTGTGCTCAGAAAATGCTTAATTTGTTACCAATGGTTGAATGCATTTATTTAAGAAAATATTTGTGGAATTATGCCAAAATAAAGAGATACCTTTGGCATTGCCCTCTTGCTTTCTGAAATTAAACTTCAAGGACCAGCAGCAACGCAACCCAATTGCAAGACTGATGGGGGTCAGCCACTTGTTGAGCCAGAGGGATAGGCAGGGGGTATACTCCTGACGGCTAAGGCAGTAACGAGTCAGGGAGATCCACTGAAGAAATGGACAGAGCATGCCAGCCAGGTAGGGCGGTGGAATTTTCAGACACCCCCTCCAAAATCAAATTGAAACCCTGCTTCCTGGGCATCTTAGAACTTGCCCTCAGTGAGGTATTACTCTACATTGTAATGCTCATCATTGGGCCCTTTGTTTCTTTTTGGACAACATAGTCTTCCTGATATCTTACACACGTGTATTGGGACCCATCATGTCTGGGACATGTTGCTAGGTGCTGAAGATACAGCAATGAAGAATAGTCCTGTCTGCCAGGGAGCCCACACCCTATAGGGAAAGAGAAAGGTCTGGAAAAATCAGGTAGCCACATACTCACAAAAATAATAGAAGTCACTGTGCATGGAAAGTTGCTTGTATTATACTATTGGGTGAAAAGATATGTTGCAAAAAAAAAAATCTGTTGAAATAAATATTTTTGCTTATATGTTTTTATAGGCAATCACATTACATACGTGTGTGTATATATATATGCACACACACACACATATATATATAATCATATTGTGTGTATGTGTGTGTGTGTACATCTATCAAAACATTGGTTCTACTTCAGGTGAGCTGGATTTGGGGCTCTGATGAGAAGGTGAATTTTCTGAAGTGTTTCTATTTTTTTCACCACAAGCATGCCTTTTAAAAAAATAAACTTTTTATTTTGAGGTAATTTTAGATTCACGGGCAGTTGTAAGAAATAATACAGACCGATCCTACATTTTCCCTTTAGCCAGTTTCCTCAGTGATAACATATCTTGCAAAACTGTGGTATAATATCACAACTAAGGTATTGACATTGATGGAGTCAAGACGCAGAGCATTTTCATCACCACAAAGATCCCTCCTGCTGTGAATACCTTATTTTTACAAACAAAAAAATACAATTCTCAGGAAAAAATTTAAGAGATCACTGATGCTAGAAAACAAAGACTTGATTCACTAAGATGAGACACTTTTTTAAAATTTTGCATCTATTAAACCGTAGTACAACTCCCACTAGTTATTGATTTGAGGGAGTGAAGATTTGGGGAGCCTTGGCAGTGTCTGCCCAGCATGTGAACACCCTCCTTTTTCTGGGAATACCAAGAGAAATAAGAGCAGGGCAACATCTCCAGAAACAGAAGCCAAAAGAGGACAGATGTTCTGTCCACTCCTCAGTATCAAGGGCATCCATCTAAGACCTACAGATGACCGGATGGATGCTCACAGCCTCCACCCTCCAACACTTTGAACCTTGAAGGAGTGACTTAGAGGCGCTGGAGCCATGGAAAATTATTTGTCAAAGAGGGTGATTCAAGAATCCACTGGTGTGGTGGGAAGTGTCTAGATCAGAGATGCTGGTGAGCGTCCTAGCCAACTAGGCCTGGGGTAGACTGGTAGCTGGGCCTTGTCTTCTTTGGTCCTGCTCATCAGTTCTGTGAACCTTCACAACTAGTCTTCCATTGAATTTATTTTCTAATTAAATTAGCCAGAATTCCTTGTTGTTCTTTGCAAACCAGGAACACTAAGAGGAATAAGTACCTACTATGCACAATTAACTGTATTTCCATTATCTCTTCGTCAGAACAATTCTGTGAAATGGGCAGTATTCTAGTATGGAATAGGATTTTTCTTGGATTCTGAATGTTAGAAGCATCTTAACAGTAGAGTTGTTCTAACAAATAGGATTTCCAATGATCATCCACTCCATCCATTCATTAAATCGTCTTCTAATAATGCATGAGTGTGCCATGGTTCACCGGGCGTGGGAATAATGTAACCCAACAGACTGAAAATACCTGATGTCTGATGTATCAGTGACATTCTCTGTGCAGCCATGAGGATTCTTGGTCACTTATATGATTCGGGACATTGATTCATAATTGTGTAATAGGGGCACCTGGGTGGTTCAGTCGGTTGAGCATCATCAGACTCTTGGTTTCGGCTCAGGTCATGATCCCAGGACCGTGGGATTGAGCCCGGCTTCAGACTCCAGACTCCACTCTCAACGTGGAGCCTGCTTGGGATTCTCTCTCCCCCTCTCTCTTTGCCCTTCCCCCTGCTCGTTCTTTCTCTCTCTCAAATAAATAAATAAAATCTTTAAAAAATTAATTGGGTAATATACACCCAATTTCTAAATCTCCATAATAATAGAATTTTTTAAAAGTCAAGAAAAAGTCCCAAAGAAGGTACCCAGAAAATATTGAGGCTGGATCAAGTCAATCTCTCTCTTACTATTTTACTCTTTCAGGGTTGATAAACCTAACCTTCAGAAATAGTCCTACAATGAAATATACCAAATCCCAGATATTCTAGATAAATGGCCTCCTTTGTTTCTATTTTACATCTGAAGAAACTGAGGCTAAAAATGAGCATTCTAACGTATGTCTGAGACACAACACTAGTAAATTTGAGACATAGCAGTCACATCCATATTTCCTATCTCTTTGTCTCTCTAAAGTCAGTTTGTCTAACTAACTTCTAATTTGCTCCCTCTTTCTTCTGGTGTGTTTGCAAAGAGCTCAGAAGAGCACTGAGCATGCAGTAAGTAATATATACCTGTCAGCTGTCACATCATCATTTTAAGTCATCCCTTCTTTAACCCATCCATTGGATTTTAATTTCAATCGTTGTATTTTTATCTCCAGGTTTCATGCTTTACCAAACCTGCTTGCTCATGATTGATAGTTTCTTTTTCCTTGCTATATTTATCCCATCTTTCACTTTATTTGAACATGATATTCTTAGGTAGTCTATCTTCCATATCTGATAGTCCCAATATCTGAAGACCTCCAGGGTCAAAACCTGCTGGTAATTGTTTCTGCTGAGTATCACTCATGATGGCCTGCTTCCATGCTTATTTGGTCATTTTTCATTAGGAGTTTGTATTTGGCTGAAGTTAACCTATAGGCAACCTGAAGACTCTGACAGGAAGATGCTGACCCCCTGACAGAATGTGCATATGGTGTTTCTGGACACCAGGAACTGCTCTCAAGCTAGGGTCACTTCTGTTTCTTGGCTTTATTTTTCCTGATGCCATTGATGGTACAAAATAACCCTAGGTCCACAAGAGAACAGGCCTGGACCAGAGCTGAGCATCTCCAGGGGAGACAAGTATTGTCATTGATTAAATTCTATCCAGAGTCACAGCAGAAACAACATACTTTCTTGTCGGGGAAAGAAAGATATTTTTTTAGACCAGCTCTTCACTGATCATACAGACGCTTTGAGAGTCATGGTTTATGAGGGGATCTTAAGCCCAGTATCTTCCCTGTTGCATGAACCCCAAATCCATTTCTCATAGTCTGTATGATCAATAATCCTCAAAATTTCAGGTACCTGGTTGTGTCATTTTACTCAAGATTAGTCTGCCTTATGATTACTCACCTCCCTGGTTTCAGTTCATGGTTTGTTGATTTGCAGTTTTGTCATTTAAGAAATTCCTTACTACTTGTGAGCTCAGTCATACACTGGCAAGTGGGTGTTTGTATTCTTCGGTTCTTTCTTTGTTTTGTAATTTATTAAGACATATACATTCCATAGCACAGAAGCTCTTTAGGCCATCTTGTCTACACATAGCTGGAAGAGGAAATTCACACAAACCCCTGGGATGACTTCAGTGATAACAACTGTGCTCCAGGCAGAACCAGCCTAGGAGAAAGAGGACCATACACAGACTTTCATCCCTCCTGCTCCCACCCCTTTCAAATGTCCCCAAAAGCATCCTGCCAGGCCCTAGGAGCTGTCTTCTAAGTGTTCTGTGAATTACCTTTTCTCTTTTTCTCTTTCCGTCTCTGAATTATCATGCTGCTATCAGTGGTCACCAAAGATGCCAAAGTGGCCACTCTGTCTCCCTTGTCGACCAAGGGACCCAGTGCCCCTACTGCCCTAGGCCAGTACACTGACTTCAGGACCAAGAATGCCAGTGCCAAGGGTCACAGCACCATCCCACTCACCCCAGCTAGTTCACGCCTCTGACCAAAGCCACCATGCCAAGGCTATTGGCATCTTGAACCTCAACCCCTACAGTATTCATAGAAAGGTCACTTAACAAATCTTTTTTAGCAGTAAATATTAGGATCAAAGAAATTCATTATCCTTTGGAGTAACACCTGCTGAGCACACTAGGCACTGTGTGATTTCTCTATATACATCATCTCATTCATTCCATGACAATCTTATTGTCTCCAACCAGGATCTGCCAACCCAACGAAGGTGTCTCTATTTTTTCAAAATGAATGTCTAAACCACATCATAGTTAAGAATGCCAGCTCTAAAACCTCATTGGGTAGGTTTGAATTCCTGTTCTGCTGCTTACTAGATGTGTGGTTTTGAACCAACTACCTCACTCATCTCAGGGGCTCAGTATTCCTATCTGTAAAATGGTGCAGATCAGAGGGCATGTCCCAAAAGGTTGTCATGAGAATGAGATAAGAGAATCACCATAAATCTTTGGCTCCATGCCTGGCACATCATAAGTGCCAGATACATGTTGCACATTTTTAATGTTTTGCTATTATTGTGTACCTCAACAAAAGAGTTAGTGAACTCAGGATAGATTTTGCTCACTGTGACTTTTTCATTGAATGGATACTAAAAGTATAGTTAGTGTGACAATGTTCACACTAAAAGGGGTCCGTTGATTCAAAAAGACTATAAACTACTGGCCTAAGGAGATCCATTCCTACCTCACAGGGCTGTGGTGAGGATTAAGAGAAAATGGAACTGGGTCACTGTAGGTCCAGAAGGGTCAGCCCACCTGTGCCCTAGATGAGAGCAAGGCATCACTGGGACTGAGGGGGTGGGCTCTGGAAAAACAACAGCCCCAGTGACAGAGATGGGCAGGGGACTGTGCAAAGTCTCTTTCCATAGTCCTGACCAAGGTTTCAATAAGCCAGACCTGCCTATGTGTTAGCATTCTAGAACTGTTGGGACAGGTTATAACACCCGAAGTCAATATTTTCTAAATCCAGGACCTGACAGTGGGTGACAGGAAAATGGCTTTAGGAATCTCTTATGGCCTGAGTTTTTTTAAATATATACATATGAAAATAACATATAAGAGAAGAACAAAGGGAAGTCAAATGAATGGCACAGACTCGAAGATACAACAGAAAGGTATATTTATATCTATATTGATATCCATATCTACACCATATCTATATTTATATCTGTTCTTTTATCACCAATCTCATCTTTCTCATGCAATTAGGAGTCATCTTCTGCCGACTTGGCAAGCAACATGAGATTCAAGGATGGCCCAGAAATATAAAAACCCACAGTGATAATTGCTTATTTTCCATCTCTCTGTGGCACGCTGCTTGGCTTTTCTCTTTCTTGGGACATGAAGTCCTCATTTATACTCATTAAAATGTGTTAATGAGAACTTTGCAGAGAGAAAAATGAGGAAAGTAAGAAGGGGAAAGAGAAAAAAAAAGACACATCAAGGGATTTTATCTTCTAGTTAATAAGCAAGACAGAGCAAAGTCAAACAAACCCAAAATTGTATTTTTTGGCCATGAGCATACTGTTTGCTCACTAAAGATGCTTATTACTCCTTCCCTAGATTTTATGAATCCGTGGAACACTCTTTAGTGGCATGAACTGGTTTTCAATTCAGTAAACTTATTTTGAATACCCACTGGGCAGAAGGCACAGCTCGATGAATTGGAAAACACAAAACATGTCTCTTTTCTTTCTACCCATGACCACTTGGGTCAACCATAATCACCCTCCAAGGTTTCCATGTGCATTCTTTGACACATAGTCCTTGGCAAATGGTAACTATTCAACAGATATTTGCCTAGTGAATAAATAAATAGGTCTACCTGAATACCCAAACACAATCAAAGCACACCACCGTCCCAGTGGGCAAGGCCATGACTCTTTACTTCTTTTTAAGATAAATATTTATTTATTTTACAGAGAGGCGGGGGAGAGATGGCAGAAGGCAAGGGAGAGAGAATCTCAAGCAGCCTTCCCATTGACTTGGGGCTTGATCTCACCACCCTGAGATCACAACCTGAGCCTAAACCAAGAGTCAGACGCTCAACCAACTGTGCTACCCAGCCCCCACCCCATGACTCTTTTTCTAAAAACAACTCAAACTAGCCAAACCATAACTGTTCATAGGAAGCCCTGTGTTTCCTTCCTTTGAAATATCACCATTTTGAGATTCCTCTTACCTCATCCATCTTGGTAGTTGCTTATCCCCACCTCCATTTCCCACTCCAGTTCTGGTCCCTTCCCTTTATCGCATTCTAATAACACAGCTCTCGAAACCACTGTCAATTGATTCTAACTTTGCTGCAGACTTTCTCACCAGACCTTTTGACAACTATTCAGAAAGGAACCTCTGGCACATATGAGGTTTCGTTCTCACTCAGCTCTGCCCTTCCATGTTACCGTTCAGTTTTTAAAGGTGGTGTTAACATGGTCAGAGCTGTGTGCTTTGAGGAAAACTGCCCTGAAGGAAATAGGAGACGGGAGGCAGTTAAGAATATACTCAGTCATCCAAGTGAGAAGAAATGAATGTCTGAACTAGGGTGGTGTTGGGGAGAAGGACAAGGAAGAAATGAGAGATACATTAGGGGAGGCAAATGGCCTGGAAAAGTGATGAGATTCAGGCTCAACAGCCTATGGTGAACTGGTGATTATAAAGCATGTGCTGTATCAGAGAAAACAGACTTCCTGGATAAGAGCTGTCTGGGAAGGTGCCTTAGAGATTATGAAATGGGAGCTGAGTTCTCAATGACAAAGAATTTACACACTGACACAGGATTGAGTAGGACGGGATCCTTGTGGAAGATGCTAAATGGGGAGCACCTGGCGGGAATCACAGAAATGATCTTGGATCCTGTAGCTCTAAGAATAACAAGTAATAAAGGTACAGTGGACATCCCTGGTTGTTGGTCCAGCACTTATTTCCCCTTCTGAAAGCAAAGCCCATTATTCACTGTGAAGCAGAAATAGTTGACCACTCCATTACCCCAACTACCAGAGTGAGCAAATAACTCAGGTCTACCTAATATGAGGATTCTATCCCCCTGACCTCAGTGATTTGTTCAAGCTTGGACAATTGGCCAGAAAAGATCCAATAAGGAATTACTTAAAAGATTAAGATTACCTATTCTAAGGCATTAGGATTAAGATTTATTTTTTCTATCTAGAGTGTGAGTGTATTCTAACTTATTTTTACCACTCCTCCACACAACACGCCCATGTTGCAGGCACAGGGATCTTTCAGTGGCATGTAATTAAAGCCCAATGCCAACTAGCTTAAGAGTTAAAAAAAAAAAAATTATCCTGGTTCCCAGGCTAATTTTCCTTCCACTATCCCCTACTACCTTCATCACCCTTGTAGAGACGGGGCAAAGTTGTGTAATGGTTTGTCCTTTCTGAGAAAAGAGATTTGTTCTGCTAATTACACAACTGTCCTCGCAACATTTTTGCTGTTAGCTCTTCACACAATTTTTTAAAGATATGATAAAAGATGGTGTTACTTTACATTACACACACATACACCCATGCCTTTTGAAAAGTGCTACTAGCTTTTATCTGTGGCTGTGTGCCTGTTTTCACAGTTCTCTTTCTTTTCTTATGCTAGGCTTTTTGAGGCAAAAAATTACTCTTAAATTGGATAAAGGTTAGGGACGAACAAATACCACCCTATGTGTTGTAGCACAACCAGTAAATACCCACATTTTCTGCACTGAAGACATGGGGCTCTGCTAGATCCCAGAGTTTACAGAATGACAGAGAATCAGTCCATACTACTAGATGCCTTGAATGGGCTTACACCTGTCTTGCTCAGTTGAGATGCTGGACATTTCTTCTCATATCACCTCTAAGTTCAGCAGAAGGTGTATCTGTTGCTGGACGCATTTCATGAGGTACATGGATAGATCTGATGTTCACACAGTCAACAAAAACCCATTATCAATGGAGTAAATTTTTGTAGGTTTTTAGAGGAGCACACTTAGAAAATGCTTGGGGTGATTTGAATAGAAATATTTAAATAAGCCCAAATTTTAAAAACTCTATTAACTAGCAAATTGTTACCAAACTTTTAGGGGAAATCAGAAAAATCACAAGAAAACTTGCTGAAGTCAGGATTTACCTCAAAAAATAAAATTTGAAAAGTCCAGGCTAATCACATAAATAATTACTCATATTTTCCTAGGCTTTTACAATTTGCAGAGATTTCAGTCATAGGCTCTTATTTGAGTCAAGGAGAACAGGCAGTATTATTTTTATCCCCTTTTGACAGCTGCTAAAATTGAGGCATAGAGTGGTTAAGCAAATTTCCAAAGGTCAGACAACTAGTAAATGGGGAGGACGTGACTCAAAAAGCACTCTACCTCTATGTCCAGAAGGCAGCAGGAAAGATCTAAAATCTGGGCTCCCCAGACATTGACTAACCCTGTGACGTTGGTCCAGTTACTTAATCATTTTAGCATTTTAATTGACTTTTTCATTTATGAAATATGGACAACATTTACCTGGAAGTTTTACTGGGGACTGAATAAGATAATGTAAGTTAGACACCCAACCCATAGTATGTAGTCAGTGTTGGCTTCTTCCTTTTCTTGGAGTACATTGCAAATTCAACATGCACCACCACAGCAGTTCCAAACCCGTGAGCCATATGTAGATGTCCACATATTCAAAATAAAAACCATGGGAGGTCCTCAGCCATCAGTGAAATATTTATTTGTACTCCCTGTCTCCCACCCCATCCCTGCCACTACCCCAGATTGGGTACCTCCTTTATTTCTTGTACCAGCTGAGGACACCACCATCATCCCAGTTCCCCAAACCTGACACCTGCAAGGCAGCCCGTGCCCCTCCTTCTTCTCGCCTTTGACATCCCATTGGTCACTGAATCCTACTCATGTCACCATGTAAAAATGTCTGCTAAATGTGTTTTCTGCCCTCCATCACCATTTGCAGTACTCTAATGTGCATCCCAATCTCCTTCTGTATCAACCCCCTCTATTCCATCCTGCATGGTGTTCTCCACTTTAAGTCTGGAAGACACTGATCTGATTGATGCAATCAACCTGCACCGACCTTCCCCATCTCTCCAACTGCTTGAGGAGTTCATGATTTCTAGCTTGGCACATAAGACCTACCATCAGCTGGCCCTCACTTTGATCTTCGGTCACATCTCCTGTCCCTCTTCCAGGAACCCCCAGGGCCACGTCTAACTGTTGCAATTACCTAAAGATGCTTCACTATTTCTCACTCTCCTTGGTTGATCTCCTTGCTTGGAAAACTCTCCCCACTTTATTTTCTGGAAAAGTTTCTCCATCATTAAAACTCATCCCAGTATCATCATCTTTTCTAGGATCCTTCACTAATACCCTTCAAAAGCTGGCTTATGTGTCCCCCTATATGCTCCCATAGCACCTTATGTTTGCCTCACTTTCTCAAAGCACTTTCCAGAGTGTACTGTAACTGGTAGTTCCTAAATATCTATGAAGATAGAGTTATGAGGTATAACATTCTATTAAGATTGAAAGCAAGCTCTAAAACTGCCTAGGTAAGTCTCCTGCAATATCACTTACCAACCATGGGATCTGAGGTAAGTTTAACTGACCCTACTTTGCCTCATTTTGTATTTGTAAAGAAATGTGTATTCGATTCTTATGCCTGTTATAACAAATTACCACAAACTTGGTAGACTTGGTGGCTTAAAGAAGAAAAATTTCTGTTCTCACAGTTCTGAAGGCCCAAAGTCTGATCTCAAGGTGTCAGCAGGGCTGTGCTCCCTCTGAAAGTTGTAGGAGACAATCTGTTCCCTGCCTCCTCCAGATTCTGGTGGCTCAGGGCGTTCCTTGGCTCATGGCCACATCACTGTAATCTCTACCCCCATTGCCACATGGCATTTTCCTCTTCTTTATATGTCTCTCCTCTGTGTGTCTTTTATAAGGATATCTGTCATCGGATTTAGGGCCCATTGTGAAAATCCAGATGATGTCCGATCTCAACATCTTTAGCTTAATTATATCTGCAAAGACCTTTCTCCAAATAAGATCACATTCATTCACATCTGTAAAAGTTCCAAGGATTAGAATGTAGACATCTTTTGGGGGACCACCATTTAACCCACTGTAAGGTGCTGTAATAGTTTTCCTGGCTCTTATATTTCTTGGCAATGTTGAAAGAGATCATGCATATAAAGGTCTTAGATCAGTACCTGACAGAGAATAATTGTTCAATAAATGATAGCCATTATTATTATTTATTAGTATTCAGTGACCATCATGTATATAGTGCTTAAGGGTTAGTTTCCTATTTTTAAAAGTTGTGTTTTATAGGTCAAAAATGTAAGCCAGAACACTTGGGACATATTGCTAACAGCGAGGGTTTAAATAAGTTTTACTACTCTTCAATGGGAAAACTCAATTAACCAGAATGCCCATCCCTTATGACATATGAACTTTAGCAGTAGCTGTTTCCCAGCAGTGGCCATTTCCCAAAGGAAGATTATCCATGCTGAGGTCATGGAGTTCTTTGCCCTTTGCTATTACCCAAATAATGAATGACTTTATTTGAAATGATCTGGAGAGGTCATGTGTATGTGATCATAGATGTAGAAAAGGTAAGAAAGCAATCATCAAATAACCACCCTGCAAGATTACAGATGTGAGGACAGACCAAGGTTGGCAAAGGAATGACTTTCCCCAGGGCACTCCTTGAGTTGGTGACAAAGCAGAGACTAGAACCCAGGTCTCCAGATTTATCCCAGCCTGATACTCACTGGTGATCTGTCTCATCTTGTTGATACCACTCAGTGCAAAAAGTTAATATAAATAATAACATTAGCTATTTAAAAGGATGGAGAAGGGAAAGAACCAATTTATGTGACTTAGCACCATTTTATTATCAGAAGTCTTGCAAATTCTACTCCAATTGACCCATGTAATGATACAGATGATAGCCTTGACAAACTTACACTTCACTTCCATTTGGCAACAGCAACAGAGTAAAGCAGTGTAATATATCTCAGTCACTTTATTTGGACACACAAGGTCCTCTACAGCTTTCCTTGATGATATGATCACCTCGTCCTCCCCTTCACACCCCTTTTGCTCCAAGTAAATGAAGTGTCATTGACTCCACACCTATACCATGTCTTCTCCAGTCCACATTTTTCTTCCAGCTCTTATTCTCTGTATCTTGAATATTTTCCCCTCAATTTCTACAACTCCCAAATCCTGCCATCCTTGAGGACTCAGTTCAAGTGCTACATAATCCAAAAAGTCTTCCTGGTTTGCTCCCACCTGGTTTGCTCCCACCATTTCTTATCTCTGAACTCCCACTGCTTATTTTTTACACCTGTCTTACATCATTGTAATTTCCTAATTTGTATTTATCTTCATTTTACATCTTTCCTCTTCATGTATTAAGGTCTCAGAGATCTTAATGCATAAAATGAGAGTTAAAGAATACTGACGTTAGAGAGTTCATTATGAACTGGGAACCCTGCATGTCACAGGACTTTTTAAGACAGATTAAACATCTGAACCTGCTACCTTTAGGTCACAGCTATGTGGACCAGGATGGGAACCCAGTTCAAGACCAGTTGACCCCTACACTGACCAGAAGCTATACAGTGGCAGACAGGGGTGACAGTGTTGTCCTGGACCTGGCTCATGCTGATTCACAGGATCCGACTGTTCCATTTTCAGGATTTGAGGAGTCAGGTAACATCATGTTGGTCACTTGAAATCAACTTCAGTGGAATTATTTGCACCATGGAAACTGGCAAACATTACAAATCAGCGCTCCCCCCCACCCCAAGCCTCCCACAGACAGCCAGTTATTGAACACTAACCAGCACACCACTGCCGCTAATGCACCAAATCTTCTCCCTTGGCAGTTTGAGTGTGAGACCTACAGAGACAGTCAGTGGTCCTTAACAGAGACAAAAGCAGAATAACTCAGAAGAGAAGGGTATGAACAAGGAGACTTGAGGAAGCAAAAGCCACAAGGCAGAGAGATAGGAGTAGAAATCAGTTCATCAGTAAGGGCAAGTTTGGTAGAAGCAGAGGCAGAAGGTGGTGAGGTTGTTTTCATGACCAGTTCCTCAAGTAGGAAAAAACAAATGCCTCCACCTCGGGATGGTGACTATTTCTGGCTCCTGGAGTTGTGCTGGATCCCATGTGACCTTTTCTGGCTCCTGCTCTTCTGGAACTCTGGCTCGGTAGCGGTTCCTGTTTTTACTTACTTCACTGTCTCTCATGAAAGATAAATCTTCATCACAGAGGACCCAAAGAACATGGCAGAGTGACTGTGACACTTTGTAGCTCATAAAGGGCTTTCATAGCCTTCTCATATTCCATGCTCACAACAGCCCCCATGGGCACATAGACTACCAACCGTTGTTGGCACCAACCCGCACGCAAAATGAGGAAGCTGAGGCTCTGAGAAGCTTCAGGACTCTCCCAACGACATGCAGCTAGCAAAGAGCAGAAGCAAGAGAGAAAACCAGGCTGTCTGGCATGAAGATCGGGAGCTTTGTCCTCCTGGTGCCTGGGTGATCTGTAAAAGTCATGTAGGACGTACATCACTCTGATGCTCTGCCCACCCAGATCACATTCTGTGACAATCAGAAGGAGCAAAGAGGCCGAGAGGTAGAAAAATTGAAAGAGAAGAGGGAGAAAGAGAGAGAAAATGTGATTTGAAAGTTTGTCATAGAGATAATATGGTATACAGGCATATTATACACATATGTGATATCACATAGATTGTATTTCATGTGTATTATGTGGCATCAAACACACCCAAGTTAACGTCTCAGCTTCCTACTCATTGGATGTGAGAACTTGCCCAAGTCATTACCCCTCTGAGACTTCACCCATAAAATGGGCATTAACTTCTCTGTCTACTTCATAAGATTCTGGTAAGGCTTACTGAAAACTTGTATATAAACCACTTGGCACAAAGCCTGCCTCAGAGTAAGTATTTTATGTATTTGGTGTATAGTTTCTATTATTTTTTTCTTTTTTTTATTATGTTATGTTAATCACCATACATTACATCATTAGTTTTTGATGTAGTGTTCCATGATTCATTGCGTATAATTTTAAGTGAAACAATTTTAAAAAGCATGAATAACTATAATAATTTTAATCTGATTTTATCCTAAAAAGCACTTACCACTAATAAAAGGACTATTATACACAAATCAATGGTATTCTATACATGCACACAGTCTGCTCTGCAAAAAAAAAAAAAAAAAATTGGAAACACGCAAGGCTCAAAATTAAACGTCTTTAAATAAAACATAAAGCAAAAACAGCTGCTGTTGGAACTTGGTCCCTAGGCAGATTTGATTTTTGAAAATGACAAAGACGCCAAATTGTGCTCGATCCCTCGGCTGCACGAGCATGGGGAACGTGATTGCCTCCTTGCACTGATTTGCCTGCGTGAGGAAAAGATGCAGATGCTGGAACAAAGGATATTGTATGCTGGACACACCACTCTCTGGGACCCGCACCCAGCAGGGAATTCTGCAGCCACATCACAAAGAGTGTTGCCGAATTTCCTCCCATTTTCTTAAATAGCAACACCACAAATGAGACACCCTAATGGGTGCCATAAATAAGAAAAGAGCAAATTCATTAGGCTGATATAGGATAACACTTTTTGCCATGGCAGAGATATCACCTATATTTCTAGAGACCTCGGTATGTGGCCTTATCATTTCCTAATAGAGCCTCTGCTAATATATTACAGACCAAGACCAATGCCACCTGGGAGATGAGCTTCTCATGCTGTGACCCAAAATGAGACCGGGTCTCTCTATCAGAGATCTCTTTTGAATGTAATTCAAATATAATTCTTTCTAAATAAAATTTTAAAGTTAGTAAAATAAAACCAAAAAAAACACATAATGTAGAGGCAAGAATAAAATCCACCATCAAACACATCACCCTAGCAGTTACTGACTTTTGCATACATGCTTTCCAGCCTTTTATTCTCACATGATTGTTTTTACAGAGTATCCAATGATTTTGCAACATGAATTTTCAGGAGAGGGGCTAGCATTCTGTAAGGTGGGGTAGGAAGATAACGGGTGACCCCATCCACCTGCCAGGGTACCAGAAAGTATGCCTTAGAGGAAAATCATTTCTCTGAGGGAAGGATTACTGATACAGGTGCCTCCCTCCTACATGAGTGTGAATACCCTGGGAATGAGAATAAGAAACCGTTCCATCATAGCCCCAGCTTACCTTTCCCGCATTCTCATATCACTTTCTCCTTCTACCCAGTGTTCCTGGCACAGTGAATTGATTCACAGAGAACTTTACTACTTCTCAAGGTGTTCACGCTGCCTGAAACTCTCCAGTTTACAGCCAACTCCTTTTGACCAGTGAGGCCTCATACTATATACCCCTCTGCTAGGAGGCCTTTGCTGAAGCTGACCTGCCCCACCACCTCAGGCTCAGGAGGTGATTCAGAACACTACAGCTTCCTCTTCATGGTGCTTATTATACTATTTCAATTTTGGTTTTCCCATCAATCTCTTTCCCAAGTGGGAGACATGAAGGCATATTCAAAAGGGAAGTTAAGGACCAGGAACTTGTCTAGTGTCACCCCCCACAGCATGCATGTGGGCCATGGTGGTATATCAGCAGAAACAGCATCTGCCCAAGGGTAAAGTGTGAGCAATGAGGTTCAGGGGGCAAAGCCACTCTGGAGACTACAGGTGTGTCCATCGGAGGTACCTTTCCTGGATATCCCCAAGGGCTTCCAGGCTGAGCTCAGGTCTTAAAAGGATCACACCTTTAAAAAAGGGATCTTCAATAACTAGGAGGACAACAGTCATCATCAGATGGTGGAGGCTCACAGAGGATGAGACTCAACATGAGTTCTCACTGCCAGACACAGGATTGCAGGGAGGAGTGAGAGGAGGTGGTGAACGAAACCCTCCGTGGATGCTCTTTGAGGACCCTGAGGCCCTGAACTGTCGAGACAGACAAACAGAAAGACATGGAGCCAAGGATGAGAACACTAGCCAAACACCAAGCACAGCACACCGTATCCTTGTGCTCAGAGAAAAAAGCCAGAATGAATACAAGGCTATGGTTTTCAGGGCTGAGGCTCTACAGAAAAAAAAGGAGATTAGAACTACCACCGGCAGTCCTCAAGGGTAGGTAGTTTCTTTAAACCACACACTTCCAAAATAGTGTATTTTGTGCATTTGTGTGACCTTCCCTAATTGCACCCAGAGCAAGAACTGGTAAGTGGAAGGCACTACATAAATATTTGTTGGAGGGAGGGAGGGATGGATGGATGGATGGATGGATGGATGGATGGATGGATGGACAGATGAGTTAGTGCAATGCTACCACAGGATTACTGAGAGGTAATTGTGTCTTAGAAAGTTAATACAAAAATATTGGACAGTCATCACGGCAGCCAGGGTCTAGAAGGACAAATTCAGAAGCATAGCAGGACAGTTCCAGAAGCAAAGAGTGAAGCAGATGGACAAATACCCAAAAGGAAGCCTCACAGTCTGTGATTCCGTTCTTCAGCTGCACCCTGCTTCTTGACTAGGCCCTACTTCAGGGAATACTCAGGGCAGCGTTCCAGCATCCTTGTGTTTGGATGAAGAATGCTGTCAATTCTA
Source organism: Zalophus californianus (assembly GCF_009762305.2). Classification (NCBI taxonomy): domain Eukaryota; kingdom Metazoa; phylum Chordata; class Mammalia; order Carnivora; family Otariidae; genus Zalophus; species Zalophus californianus. The sequence continues at coordinate 11,194,209 of NC_045596.1, forward strand.
GAGTCCTAAAGGAAACAAGAGTCCTGAAAGGAAGCTGTTGCAGTCCCTCAGCTATTTCAATAGTTCAGATATACTTACAAGAAATGAACATTGTTCTAATTAGGTTGATGTAGGAAACCTCAGCGCTGTCTTCCTCAGTGGCTGCAGCGGTTTGCATTTCCACCAACAGTGCATGAGGACTAGGCCAAACATGCTGGTAATCACAAAAGGGTACATGGGTTAAATTCCTCTATTAAAGGACAGAGTCTGAATTAAAAAAAAAAAAAACTTAATGTATCATAATGCACACTCCTAAAACAAAAACATCAATGAAAAAGAAAAGATTAGAAAATAATATGACAAGCAAAAGTTGACAAAAAGAGAACCAGATCTAACAATATTAATATCAATTCACTTAGTTTAATTATAAAATTGCCTCTTTGCTAATGATCAGGAATTTTTTTTTTTTTAAGTAGGCTCCACACCCAGCATGGAGCCCAATATAGGGTTTGAATTCACAACCCGGAGATCAAGACCTGAGCTGAAATCCAGAGTCAGGTGCTTAACCGACTGAGCCACCCAGGCACCCCCAATCAGGATTTTATCAACACAATGAGGTGTTAAGACTGGTCATCTCCTGCTGACCAGCTATTCTCATTGGCATTTAAGTCTCTGATGTACTTGAATAAAAGTTAAATAAATTAATACATGTGACACAATCACTTAAAAAAAAACAAATTAATAAAATAAATATAAATTAATAAAAAGCAAATACGCTCAATATGTTTGCTGAATAAAATCTTTCAAGATATAGGTTCTGTATGGCAACAGCAAATAAAAGGGGAGGTGTTCCACAAAGAAAAGTATGGACACCCCAACTTAGTCCAAAGTTCTCAAAGGATGGCACCGAGGCTCATAGAATTTCTGGAATCTGCCCACAAACATACCACTGAACTCTTTGACTCCAACGCTCATGTTCTTTTGCACTCAGTCAGTTCTGTCCTACAAACTGAAAAACTTGTTGCAAAAGGCTGAGTGGCTACAGATCCTGCAGCCTTGTTGCTGAGCCCCTGCCCTACCAGCGTGATCCCCAGAAGGCAATGGCGGGGTCTCCCTTTCCAAGTCTGTAATGAAACAGCAGACACCCTTCCAATGCCCCTGGAAAATCTAGCAGGATTTCTATGTTGCAGTCTGGAGGCAGAATTCCTTCTTTGGGAAAACTCACTCTTCACTCTTAAGGCAACTGGTCGCCATAGTGACCAAGCCAAGTTGATTCATGAAATGAACCGTCACAGCCACACACCCACCAGCATCCAGAAAGTTCCTGCAGCAGAAGAAAAAAGGATCTTGGCTTTGAAAAATGCCAACTTCTTTGGCCTCCTTTCCAGATTCGGCAAGGTGGAAATAATGGAATCTGGGTGAGAGAATTACCGGTTTTTAAAATGCTGACAAGGTACAAACTGCCACAAATGGCCTTCTAACTGGATGATTAACACACAAAGGGCAGGGCTACCTGGGCACCACCTTCTCAGAGCATTCCTGCACCCCAGGCACAATCCACTGGCCTGTGAGCCCCAACACCTTTTGGGGAGTGGGGAAGACCTAACCACATACAATGAAAAAGAGTTATTTTATCATTAGATGCAATTCTTGCCCCAACTTGTCACACCTCGCTGGATTGGGCCAAATGGATTCTATTGCCGGGTTGTCATAAATGTCTTTTTTCAGCCCTGAGCCACATGTCCTTTCTGCTTAGCTGCATTTTAGTATCATGGGAAAGCATTCACATACCTCTTCCCTCTGTGGGCCAAGGGGAAGCGCCCAGAACAGGCTGTGGGAAACCCTGACTTAGGTGTCCACATCTCTACAGCCTGGAACTGAGGCACTGAAGACTGCTGCTTTGACTCATTGACTCGATCATGTCCAGGCCCGAGAAATCAAGCCTTTCCTTTTATTGTTGTTTTTTCTTAATTTTTTTAACGAGGGAAATGTTCTCTTCCAAATGTGAAACACCCTTCTGTTTTCTGCTTTCCTGCACCCTATAACAGAATTGACAGCAGACGTGGTGCAGGTTACTTTACTTTTGGGGTCCCTCACCTGGAAAGCAGGAAAGAGAGCACCTACCCAGGGTCCTTGTGAGGACTGCATAAATCAGTGTACACTGAACAAAATCCCTTTCCTCTTCCCTATGATCTTTGCTTTGCTCCTGTTGTAACCTAACTCTTCATGTGTTGTCCCCGTGGATCGCACAACGTTCCCCTGAGACAGGCGTTGGTGATCACCAGCTGGCCGCGGTGGAAACTGGGAGTCAGTTTGCCATCCTTCTGGCTTTGGAGTGGACAGGAGGAAGACCCACTTTGCTCCTCAACTCATCCATTAGTATACTCAGGCCTTTTGTTTCATAAAATGACAGATCAGGGCAAACAGGTGTCTGAGAAGATAACCACCACCAGGACAGGCAGGCCAGCGCAAGCCCTAGAGCAGTGCAAGCAAGTCCCAGGGCACAAAGAGAGCCACAGAAGAGGAAAAAGGTAGGATGCACAGCGCCAGGCACAGGGTGGGTATGTGGAAAGCTGGGGAGGGAGGTGGGGGGCACAGAGGAATGAGGATCTCAGCCACACAGGCAGAGGGGAAGGAAGAAAAGCCCACCTTGCACATGAGGAAGCAACTCTTTGAGGTTCTGTAAACATGTGTGGAGACAGGCTGGTGAGAGAAGCCATGTTGGGAGAAAGGCAGCTCCTCGGTTTAACTGCTATGTCGAAACCACGATCATCTCTAGCCTGAAATACGTGCAACGGCCTTTCCACTGGTCTCCCTGCTTCCGACCTTGGCCCCTTCAGCGGAGCCTCAGCACAGCAACCAGAGAAAGCCCATAAAGGCTTGAGTCAGCTTATGTCATTCCTTTGCTCAAACCCCGCAGTGGTAACCATCTCAGAGCAAAACCAAAGTCCTCACAAAATTTTGCAATGATGTTTATGGTCTTCTATGATCCACCCTCCATCCCTCACCACTCCTCCTACTTACTTCCTCATGTGCTCATGAGACTCCAGCCAAACCAGCCACCTTGCCCATCCACACAGACACCAGACCCATGTCCATGGTCTGAGGGCTTTACATGGCTGCCCCTCCACCTGGATGTTATTTTCCCAAAGATCTGCTTGGTTCACCCCATCGCTCCAGTCTCACATTCAGCCCTGCTCAAATCTCAGTATTTTCAACAAGGCCCAACCTGCATGTCTTATTTCCTGCTGTGAATTTTGCCCAGCCCCCATGGCCTCCAGTTCCTTCCCCTGCTCTTCTTTCTCACCTGTGTCCACTTGTTTTGCTAAAATTTTGTTTACTTTTTTCTTTTTTTGAGAGAGAGGGAGTGTGTGTGAGTGCAAGGAGGGGAGGGAGGAGGAGCAGAAGGAGAGGGAGAGAATCTTAAGCAGACTCCACGTTGAGCACGGAGCCACTGTGAGGCCCAATCTCACAACCCTGAGATCACGACCTGAGCCGAAATCAAGAGTCCATGGCTTAACTGACTGAACCACCCAGGCACCCCTTGTTTACTCTTTATTATCTGTATTACATCACTAGAATGTCAGCCTCATGAAGGCAGCAATCATAGTCTGTTTGTTCAAGTTTATATTCTAAGGTCTGAGAATGCTCCTGACAAATAGCGGGTACTTCAAAAACATTTGTTGAATGAATGAATGAAATGGACTCTGGAGCCAAATGAACTCAGAGATTGAATCTACCTCCATGCTTCTCCTCTTGGGCCAGTAGCTTAAGCTTTCTGAGGCTCAGTTCCCTCATTTGTAAAATGGGAATTATAGTTTATACCTCATAAGGTTGCCATGGGGATTAAGAGAAATTTATAGAAAGTACCTGGCACAAAATTGGCTCTCAATAAACATTAATTTTCTGTAAGTATTTTCAGAGATAGCAATATCTAAGATGAGAGGTTGCTTATCTTGATATTCTGGGCTGAAAGAATCCATAAAGGTTCGCGAACACCAACCCTGTGCTAGGCACTATGTTAACCAGTGAGTAAGAACAGATAAGAAAGCAACTGTGTCCTCAGGGAGCACAGAGTCCTTCCAAAAAGCAGATCCAACAGTTCTAAGTTCCATCAGAAACATTCAGAAGGTATTAAGGGAGGGGAAAAGCACAGAAATGAACTAAAAGCTTCTCACTTTGAAATAACTTTAGATTTAAACTAAAAGCTAAATAATGCAGAGGGTTCCCGTGTACCCCTCCCCAGTTTCCCCAAGTGGTAGCATCTTAGATAACCAAGAATTGACAGTGGTCAGTTTCTATTACAGATCTTATTCAGATTTCACCAGTTTTTACTCACTTTCTGGGTGTGTATGTATATAGTGCTATGAGGTACTATGTATAAAGATTAACTGTTAAAGAAAATCAGGAAGGGGGTGCCTGGGTGGCTCAGTAAGTTAAGCATCTGTCTTCCACTCAGGTCATGATCCCAGGGTTCTGGGATCGAGCCCCGCCTCGGGCTCCCTGTTCAGCGGGAAGCCTGCTTCTCCCTCTGCCTTCTGCTCCCCCTGCTTGTGCTCGCTCGCTCGCTCTCTCTCTCTGACAAATAAATAAATAAAATCTTTGAAAAAAAAATAAAGAAAATCAGGAAGGATTCCACAAAGGTAATAAATACCTTGTTTATTTCTCATTATGTTCTGAATGCCAGGATTTAACATTTCCATTTAATAGATAATATAATGAAGCTCAGAAAAGCTATGTGACTTGCCTAAGATGACATAGGTCATAAATGGCAGAGCTGGTACCTGCAGTTTTCTGACATTTGGTACATGCTCATGTGAAAAACCTTCAGGGCAGAGACTGGGGTCAACCACTGGGGTGCGAGAGTATTAGAAGGGCTTTGTTTTCAGACTTCACCTGCCATGGACAAGTTTACTCCTACAGAACCACTGTTTTGTAAGTACCACATTGCTCTTTCCTTTGATTTTGTTCCCACATCTGGGCTCTGTAATATCTTTTATAAAATGCATGGGGGAAAAGTCCATGATATATCAGTATTTCCTGGGGGAAGGAACCCCCCCAAAACTGCCACTCTCCTTACACTTTCCAGCCAGTGTCACCTCTTTGCGCTGTCAGCTGGAATCCTGCAGAGCAGAGAAAGCAAAAAAGGTTTAAAATCGAGGGACACGGAGAGAGACTTAAACAGCTTGGGAGGAATCCTGCAGAAAGAAAGTGACTGTTGTCCTTCCTTCTGAAGCTCCTTTTTGTTGCCCAGTCTGGCTGAAAGCAGCAGAGTCTGAACCTCAGCCAAGGGACAAAGGGCTTTTTTGGCTAAGAGAAGTAATTGTGGTCATGATGGGCCAAAACAGGAGGGAAGTATTTTATGTGGTAACAGGGCCTACCAAATGTCAGAATTGGTGCCTGCAGGATGTAATTTAATTCTGCAAGCATTTCTAAGCACCTGCTTTGTTCCAGGCAGACTCACAGGACTGAGACAACCCCATTCCTCAATGTACTCCCAAACTGGTAGAGGAGTCATTCATTCTATTCATTCATTCATTCATTCATTCAATTTCTCACTTCTTTGGCCATAGAATTTAGTCATTAAGAACATGGATTTGAAATGAGAAAAACAAGTTCATTCATTTATTTAAGAAATATTTGTTTGGTGTCCAGCACTGCTCAAGGCACTAGGGAAACAAAAATAGAAAAAAATATAGAACTCTATTCTCAAGGACATTGAATGGCTGGAGACTGGAGAGACAATGAACAATAAACATAACAAATAAATTGTACACTATATTAGAAGATAGAAAGTGCTGTGGGAAAAAGAAAACATAGAACATGGTAAGAGGCCTTGGGAGTTTCTACAGCAGTGTGAAATAAGTTGTCAAGGTAGACCTTCCTGAGAAGATGACATGAGCAGAAATAGGAAGCAGGTGAGGGTGTGGGCAGCCATATAGATATGGGATGGGGGAGGGGAAGCAGTGCCTATAGCGGAACAGCTAGAGACAAAGCCTTAATGTGGGGCCATGCCTGTTCTACCCAGGAAATGCAAGGAAGGCTACGAGGTTAGGCACAGAGAGGGTAGGGAAAGGAGGAAGAAAATTAAGACTGGAGGTAGACTGTGTAGAGCCATGTGTACCATAGTAGGATTTTTGCCTTTGTTGAGTGAGGCGTGTGACCATGGCAAGGTTCTAGCAGAGAATTACCAGGATGTACCTCATGTTTCAGTGGGATCCCTCCAGCTGCCATGGTGGGAACAGACCTGACGTGTATAAAGCTAGAGGCAGGGGTTCAGCTAGGACAGCATTTCAGTAATTGTAAGGAGAGACAACAGCAGCTCAGGCCAAGGTGATCAGGCCAAAGTGATCAGGCCAAAGGATGACAGGTAGCTGGATTCTGCACCTATTTTGAAAACAGAACCAAATTGCTGGTGGATTGACTGTGGTGTCCAAGAGGAAAGGAGGAGTCAATGATGAGTATAAGGTTAGTGGTCTAAGCCAATAACGGCTACTCGGAGGCTGATTAAAAGTACAATATTGGTACAATGGAATATTACTCAGCCATTAAAAAAAGAATAAGATCTTACCATTTTCAATAATATGGATGGACCTAGAGGGTATAATGCTAAGTGAAATAAGATAGTCAGAGAAAGACAAAAACCATATGCTTTCATATGTGGAACTTAAAAAACAAAACAAACAAAGAAAAAAAGAGACAAACAAAAAAACAACCTCTAAAATACAGAGAATTAACTGATGGTCGCCAGAGGAGAGGTGGTTGGAGGGATGGGTGAAGTAGTTGAAAAGGATTAAGAGTACATTTATTGTGATGAGCACTGAGTAATGTATAGAACTGTCGAATCATTATATTGTACACCTGAAACTAATACATCACTGTATTTTAATGATACCTGAGTGAAAAAAATAATAATAATAAATTAAATTTAAAAGCACAAAAGAAATGAACAGAATCATAAAAACAACCATCTGTAAAGAGACCATGTCAAATAAATTTATAAATCGGATAAACTAATAATTGGGTTGAAAGCCTTGAAATAGTTTTTTCTCATGCATGGGAAGTTAACGTAAAGCCAAAATCCAGTTCTTATTGTGGCAGATATTTTCAACTTCAAAAGTTGGAGAGATAGGATTTCTACATTTCTGGCTTCTCCCTAATGATCAATTAGGTTAAATGTGTCTTATTCTCTTAATATTATGGGAATGCCTGAAAATTTTCAGCTTCAATCACTTTTGCCTTTTCTAATAAAGCTTCTGTAAGAATTTTCTTTACCCTTCCTTCCTCCACGTACTCCTGACTTAGATACCTGTGCATGATGGCCTATATGTCTGTGTTCCCCTAGAACCACATGTTGAAGCCCTAACCCCCAATGTGATAGTATTTGGAGATGAAGCCTTTGGGAGGCAATTAGATCATGAAAGTGGAGCCCTCATGAATGAAATTAATGGCCTTATAAAAAGAGACACCAGAGAGTTTATCTACCACATGAGGACACAGTGAGAAGGCAACCACCTGCAACCCAAGAAGAGAGCTCTCCCCAGAAACCAAATCAGCTGGCACCTCATTAATGGGCTTCTGGCCCCCAGAACTGTGAGAAAATAAATGTCTGTTGTTGAAGTCACGCTGCAGTCTATGCTACTTTGTTATGGCAGCCTGAATGGACCAAGAGACTGTGTCTCCAGTCCATTAACTTACCAATCAGTCTCTGACCTCTCCATTCAAATAGTCCTTATAAATCCACCTCTTGCAAGCAACACTGCTGATCTGGCTAATGCTCTCTCCTCAACACTAGTCCGAAAGCAAGAACTACCTGTCGGTCAACATTGACAGTCTGTTCTACACATATATCCTATTACTAAATGTCCAAAATAAAACTAACCATCCCCCATTTCCTCCTCCATCCTAACCTCCCTTCCTCACTTCTGGTAATGTCACTATCATCCTCCAAGTCACCCAGGTTAACAAACCTAAGACTCTTATTTTCTCATTTCTGTGCCTCTGCTCCACAAATCCAATCAGTTGACAGTATATTATCCCACAAATATCCTGTACATTATCCCATCCTTGAATGCGTCTCATCTACTTTATTTCCACTCTCATTTTCTAGCCAATCTGGAGACTTCTCCCCTAGACTACTGCATTAGTCTTTTCATTTACTCCCCTGGCTTCAGTTACTCTTTCTTCAAGACCATCTCTCACAAAACATCCTGATAAATCATCTGCAAGTGCAAATCTCATCATATTATCCCTCTACTCAAAAATTAATAGTAGTTCGCCACTGCTGGTGGAAAAAAGTCAGGTACTCATTTCTCACCCAATTTCTCCTCAAAATGTGGATTCTGTCTGCCTTTCTGTCTTTAATTCTCGCTATTCCTCTCTATACACTCTATATGCAGGTTTGCAGGGAACACTGTCCTCACTTGCTCTGGCTTCTCTTCTACCTGCAATGCCTCCCTGAGCTTTGCTACATGTCCAAATCCTTCAAGACTCAGGCAAAATCTTATCCTTCTCTCTCATGATGATTCTTCTGGTCCCCATTCCCTCTCCTTTAAATACCATCAACATTTTAACTGGACCTTTAAAATGGTCTAATTTTGACTGTGCTCTAAATTTTGCCTGCTTATGGTTCATCCTGGGTAACTTCAGCATTTAACATGTTTAAACATATTGTGTTTATTAGGATAATGCTAGCTGCTTTAACAACCTCAAATTGTGGTGGCCTAACACAACAAAAATTTCTCTCGGGTAGGAATCTAACGTGGGAGTTCCTGCTCGGTAGACATCCGGCTCCACCCTCAGTGCAGAGTCTGCTTGTCCTTCTCCCTCTGCTTCTCCACTACCCACCCTCAATTCCATGCTCGCTCTCTCTTGCTCTCTCTCAAATAAATAAATAAATAAAATATTTAAAGACCACATTCCATCCATTACTAGTTCAACCTCTCCTTCATGTTCCAAAGCTAAAATGTACATAACAATAGAAGTTGACATTTATGAGTGCTTCCTGTTTTGCCAGGCTCAATTATATACATTTAATGTGTATTGAGGCATTATAATATTTGACTTGAATTAATATCTATTATAACATATAATGCTATTTTATAATTATATATTTATTTATAATTCCATTGTATACTAGTTATTTTAAATGTATAATGAATATATTATAATATGTTACAATATATATTATACATTATGGTACAGGTTAAATATTATAATGCCTCAATACATGTTAATGTATATAATTGAGCTTGGCAAACAGGAAGCATCACAAATGTCAGCTTCTATTATATGTTATAAAATATTATCATATAATATATATATGTAGATATCATAATATATACTGTATATACACTATATGACATCACTACCATGTTCTTTATACAGATGAGGAAACTAAAGCACAACATAACTAAGTGACTTATTCACAGTCTCAGAGTGAGCAATGGCTCCTGCAGGTGTGAACATGGGCACCTGGACGTCACAGCCAGAGCTCTAAGTACAAAGGTTAGCCACCTGTGCTAATTCTCTTGATTCACAGGCCTGTTTGTCTTCCCAGACATCAGACCGTGAGGCCACAGAAGACAGGAACTGTGCTGTATTCATCACTACACTCCAGTACCTAACATTGCCTGGCACACTCCAATAAATATTTGTTGAATTGAATTGATTAAATTCAGGGCAAACTGCTACTAAGAGTAGGACTAGAGTTTAGACTCTGTGAGGTTAGAGGAGGAGCAATGATTTCTGCCAGGAAAAGATAATAGCCTGGCATTTCGAGAGGCAAGTTAAAGTCCAAGTGTTTCATGAACCTCTCACTGTTTGTAATTCTGGTGAACTTCTGCATTCTGGGCAGTGGATTAGGACTGGCGAGCCCACACAGTAAGGAGGCCTGTCGAGAACACCCTTGTAACTCTCTTCTTGCATGTCTTTCTGCCAAACACTGCTCAAAAACTCAAGAGACAGGAATATGCATTTCTGTTCGCATTGAAAGTTTAGGAAATACATCGGAGACAGAAAGAAATCCCAGGTCTGTACAAGTTCATCTTTTATGTTTGGAACATAAATAAAAATAAGACTTGCGGTATGAGGAAGTGCTTAGGATTTCCTAATCAGGTGATGTGGCCATATAAACATAAAATAAATAAGATTTGTGAGGGACTCTAGCTATCACAGAGCACAGTTATATACAGTATCTTGCTTAGTCCATCATACCCAATCAAATCTTACCACTTTTTACCAAGTAAGAGGGAATGGGTTTTCAATTGGTTATTGGCTTGTGTTATTGTTGCTGTTCTGCTAATTTTAGTGAACCAATATTTAGACTTTCTGTGAAGAGAGTGTATTGAGTTCACACTTTGTTCCTCTGTTCCAAACAAACAGAAGTGACAAGGAAAAAATATATATATACATATTTTTGTATACACACACACACACACACACACACACACACACACAGAAGACGTTGCAAGGAATAAATGGGAAAAGAAAAGATTACCTTTCTTGGATAAAGAATGGAACAAAGACAAATGAGTGAGAGGGACTGCAGCAAGAAGCCTCCTGGGCTCTGAGACTGCAGCAGGGCTGAGGATTCAGCTTCTGAGCATGACTGAAATTAAAGTTAAGCCACTATCCAAGATGGGGAGCCAGGACGAGGCTCATGACTCACAGCCAGTGCATGGTTACACAGGATTTTCCCATGTATGGAAAGGAGAGGGGGATACCTGCTGCCTACCCTTACCTGGAGCTATAGATCACAGTAAGTTTTAGGCCTGAGAAAGCCCAGAGGACACAGGCGCTACCTCTCAACCAGGAATGGAATCGAGAAAAATGCTGACTTGGAGACTGGATCTACAACATTCCTATTATTGTTGTGTGTGGAATAGGATTCCTGAAGTGCTAAAGTAGGACATAGGGATCTATACACCAGCCTGGGAGCAAGGAGGAGGCAACAATAAAATCACTAGGGAGGGTGGGATTAATACAGATGGAGAGAGAGAAATAAAAGTCTCTTTTAATTCAAGTCAGACCCTAGTTTTCCTTCCTAGCCTAACCCTAATGGAATAGAAACCAGGGATTAGAAATGCTAGATGCCACTGCAATTGGAGACACAGTGGAACAGAGACTAGAAGGAATGACTAAAACTGTGTATAAGAAGACATGTCCTATACCCAAAATGACATAACTAATGTTCCTATTCCACTCATCTCCAGCGCCACAAAAGACTGCAAGTATAACATTGGAGCCACTGAACCAGAAGACTTTGGACTAAAGAATACCAGGCATAGTTGAAGGAAAATGCAGAACTAAAAATGCTAAAAATAAAAGCCCAGCACCCATTTTTCACTCAGTTCCCAGAAAGTCATCTGCCAGGTTTATGCCCACAGACAAGAGACTGGAGGATACAGCAATGTCCATAGAAGACAGATAAGCCCGAGTGAAAAGACCTACAGTTACTGGACAATTAGAGATTCTGCAAGGAAATAGCTATTTGCTCATTTGCCCAGCAGTGAAGCCCACCACTCAGCACATCCTGACTCCACAAGCTGGGTTTTCAATGAGCTTTTAAGGGCCCTTCCCCCTGCCCCAGTATAAATGGACAGCAAAGAATCACCAGCGTCTTAAAAAATACTATTAATATAATAAACAGACTGACACAATTATTTCAAAGAAAAGAAACAAAGAGATTAAACACAGGAATCAGAAGATATCATCTTTAAAAAACATAAAAAATCCCAGAGAAGTAAAAGCTATTGCAAGTATGAAACAGGAATGAGCACTATTTAAAAAGGACTGTCACAAAACAAACAACAACAAAAAAGAGCTCTTCAAAATTAAAAATATAACAACAAATATTTTTAATTCAATATAATACTTGGAAGATACATTGAGGCAATCTCCCAGAACCACAGTTCAAAAAGCTAAAGAAGGGCCGTATGCACCCCAACGTTCATAGCAGCAATGTCCGCAATAGCCAAACTGTGGAAAGAGTCGAGATGCCCTTCAACAGATGAATAGATAAAGAAGATGTGGTCCATATATACAATGGAACATTACTCAGCCATCAGAAAGGATGAATACCCAACTTTTACAATCCACATGGATGGGACTGGAGGAGATTATGCTAAGTGAAATAAGTCAAGCAAAGAAAGTCAATTATCATATGGTTTCACTTATTTGTGCAACATAAGGAAGAGCGTGGAGGACATTAGGAGAAGGAAGGGAAAAATGAAGCGGGGGGAATCGGAGGGAGAGATGAACCATGAGAGACTATGGACTCTGAGAAACAAACCGAGGGTATTAGAGGGGAGGGGGTGGGGGATGGGTTAGCCCGGTGATGAGTATTAAGGAGGGCATGTACTGTATGGAGCACTGGGTGTTATACGAAAACAATGAATCATGGATCACTACATCAAAAACTAATGATGTATTGTATGGTGACTAACATAACATAATAAAATAAAATTTTAAAAAAATCCACATATGCCATGATCACAGCTTTTAAATGAAAAAGAAACTATAAATGCTAAAATGTATCAGTACTTTTTGCTGATTGTTCAACATTCAGGAAATATAACAAATATCACATTTTAATCAACCATTAAAAAAAAGCTAAATATAGGTAATATTTTTTTAAAAAGAAGATCTGTTTAGGAGGGCCAACAGCTAAAATTAGGAAATCTGGAGGGGAAGAAACAGGAGAATAGAGAAACACAGAGAAAGAACTAACCAAAGAGATAATACAAGAACTTCCCAGAATTGAAGAACATGAGCGTAGAGATTGAAGGGCACCACTGAGTGCCTAATGCAATCCCTGTGCAATAAAAGAAAAAGACACCAAGGCATAATGTTGTAAAATTTTAGAACAGCCAAAGACCCTAAAAGGAAAGTGATTTTAAGCATAGAAGTCTATACCAGTACAAGCTATCAATCAAATGCTAAGGTAAAGCAAAGAATTTTCCAAACTGACAACATCCTTTCACCTGTCATGGATTCAGAAAGACAACAAGGGGTGTGTTCTACCAAAGTAGTAAACTTAAAAAGAGAAAACAATGGATCCAAAAATATAGGGACTTCAACCCAGGAAGGATGCTAAGGTAATTCTCATGATGATGAGAAAAGGATATCCCAGGTAACAGCTGCTTTACAGGTCCAAAGATCAGAGCAGATCAGTGCACAGAGACATAAAGCTTCAGGAGAGAGACACCTGTCTTTTTCTGTCTACCATTTTCTCTCTCTCTCCCTCCTACATGCACCCATACACTCCTGATATATTGCTTAAAGTGTCTGCATATACTAAAAAGAGATTTCATTATACTTTTGTGAGTTTTAGAATGAACTAATAATAGGTGTACAAAAAACAATGAACCATGGAACACTACATCAAAAACTAATGATGTACTGTATGGTGACTAACATAACATAATAAAATAAAATTAAAAGAAAACTAAGCAATAAGGAATTCATTAACTCTAGAGAAAAAAATACCTAAAGTATACTCTTGTAAACAAGAAAGGAAAATTAATCTTAATATCCTACATTGCTCAGTGGTGAATAATACTCATATACTATAATGTCAATATTCATTTAACCAAAAAATAGGATTATACTGGGAGAGAGATAGAAATCAAATTATTTATCTTCCAAAGTAAAAAAGAGATATCTAAAACTGCAAAAATAGCAGTATATTAATATCTAAAATTGAAAAACCAAGAAACAGAAATATACTCATGCTATCTAGAAATACCGAGGGGTTAGGGAGTGGGGTGGGTAAATACAAAGAGACACTGAAAAATCTGAAAGAGGTTACCCCTGGAGACTGATAATTAGGACTGGATCCTACTACTATAGAACTATTTGACTTTTAAAACATGTTCACATGATACTGTCATAAATCAAATTAAGTTAAAAAGGGAAAATACAAAAATTCGTTAATGTAATATACCATATTAAAATATTAATACATGATTTTTTAAATTTTTTATTAATATATAATGTATTATTTGTTTCAATGGTACAGGTCTGTGATTCAACAGTCTTGCACAATTCACAGCGCTCACCATAGCACATACCCTCTCCAATGTCCATCACCCAGCCACCCCATCCTTCCCACCCCCTCCACTCCAGCAACCCTCAGTTTGTTTCCTGAGATTAAGAGTCTCTTACGGTTTGTCTCCCTCTCTGGTTTCATCTTCTTTAAATTTTCTCTCCCTTCCCCCATGATCCTCTCTCTTGTTTCTCAAATTCCTCATATCAGTGAGATCATATGATACATGTCTTTCTCTGATTGACTTATTTTGCTTAGCATAATACCCTCTAGTTCCATGCATGGCAAGATTTCATTTTTTGATGGCTGCATGATATTCCTGTGTGTGTGTGTGTGTGTGTCTGTGTGTGTATGACATCTTCTTCATCCATTCAACTGTTGATGAACATCTAGGATCTTTCCATAGTTTGGCTATTGTGGACATTGCTGCTATAAACATTGGGGTGCATGTGCACCTTTAGATCCCTACATTTGTATATTTGGGATAAATACCCAGTAGTGCAATTGCTGGATCGTAGGGTAGCTCTATTTTCAACTTTTTGAGGAACCTCTATACTGTTTTCCAGAGGGGTTGCACCAGCTTGCATTCCCACCAACAGTGTAGGAGGGTTCCCCTTTCTCCGCATCCCCGCCAACATCTGTCATTTCCTGACTTGTTCATTTTAGCCATTCTGACTGGTGTGAGGTGGTATCTCATTGAGGTTTTGATTTGGATTTCCCTGATGCTGAACGATGTTGAGCACTTTTTCATGTCTGTTGGCCATTTGGATGTCTTCTTTGGAAAAATGTCTGTTCATGTCTTCTGCCCATTTCTTGATTGGATTGTTTGTTCTTTGGGTGTTGAGTTTGATAAGTTCTTTATAGTTTTTGGGTACTAGCCCTTTATCTGATATGTCATTTGCAAATATTTTCTCCCATTCTGTCGATTGTCTTTTGGTTTTGTGGACTGTTTTTTTTTTTTTTTTTCTGTGCAAAATCTTTTTATCTTGATGAAACCCAATAGTTCATTTTTGCCCTGGCTTCTCTTACCTTTGGCAATGTTTCTAGGAAGAAGTTGCTGTGGCTGAGGTTGAAGAGGTTGCTGCCTGTGTTCTCCTTTAGGATTTTGATAGACTCCTGTCTCACATTTAGGTCTTTCAACCATTTGGAGTCTACTTTTGTGTGTGGTGTAAGGAAATGGTCCAGATTCATTCTTCTGTATGTGGCTGTCCGATTTTCCCAACACCATTTGTTGAAGAGACTGTCTTTTTTCCATTGGACATTCTTTCCCGCTTTTTCAAAGATCAGTTGACCATAGAGTTGAGGGTCCATTTCTGGGCTCTCTATTCTGTTCCATTGATCTATGTGTCTGTTTTTGTGCCAGTACCATACTGTCTTGTTGATGATGACAGCTCTGTAATAGAGCTGGAAGTCTGGAATTGTGATCCCCCTAGCTTTTTCTTTTTCAACATTCCTCTGGCTATTCGGGGTCTTTTCTGGTTCCACACAAATTTTAGGATTATTTGTTCCATTTCTTTGAAAAAAGTGGATGGTATTTTGATGGGGATTGCATTGAATGTGTAGATTGTTCTAGGTAGCATTGACATCTTCACAATGTTTGTTCTTCCAATGCATGAGCATGGAACGTTTTTCCATTTCTTTGTGTCTTCCTCAATTTCTTTCATGAGTATTTTATAGTTTTCTGAGTACAGATCCTTTGCCTCTTTGGTTAGATTTATTCCTAGGTATCTTATTGTTTTGGGTGCAATTGTAAATGGGATCGACTCCTTAATTTGTCTCTCTTCTGTCTTGTTGTTGGTGTATAGGAATGCCACTGATTTCTGTGCATTGATTTTATAGCCTGCCACTTGACTGATTTCCTCTATGAGTTCTAGCCGTTTTGGGGTGGAGTCTTTTGGGTTTTCCACATACAGTAGCATATCATCTGCAAAGAGTTTGACTTCCTCCTTGCCGATTTGGATGCCCTTGATTTCTTTTTGTTGTCTGATTGCTGTGGCTAGGACTTCTGATACTATGTTGAATAGCAGTGGTGATAGTGGACATCCCTGCCACATTCCTGACCTTAGGGGGAAAGCTCTCAGTTTTTCCCCATTGAGAATGATATTCGCTGTAGGTTTTTCATAGATGGCTTTTATGATATTGAGGTATGTACCCTCTATCCCTATACTCTGAAAGGACGCTTTCAAAAGAAATGCTTTTTCTGCATCTATTGAGAGGATCATATGATTCTTGTTCTTTCTTTTGTTTATATATTGTATCATGTTGATTGATTTGTGGATGTTGAACCCACCTTGCAGCCCAGGGATAAATTCCACTTGGTCGTGGTGAATAATCCTTTTAATGTACTGTTGGATCCTATTGGCTAGTATTTTGTTGAGAATTTTTGCATCCATGTTCATCAAGCATATTGGTCTGTAATTCTCTTTTTGATGGGATCTTTGTCTGGTTTTGGGATCAAGGTAATGGTGGCCTCACAAAATGAGTTTGGAAGTTTTCCTTCCATTTCTATTTTTTGAAACAGTTTCAGGAGAACAGGTATTAATTCTTCTTGAAATGTTTGATAGAATTCCCCTGGGAAGCCATCTGGCCCTGGGCTTTTGTTTGTTGGGAGATTTTTGGTGACTGCTTCAATTTCCTTAGTGCTTATAGGTCTATTCAGGTTTTCTATTTCTTCCTTGTTCCATTTTGGTAGTTGATACATCTCTAGGAATGCATCCATTTCTTCCAGGTTATCTAATTTGCTGGCATAGAGTTGCTCATAATATGTTCTTATAATTGTTTGTATTTCTTTGGTGTTGGTTGTGATCTCTCCTCTTTCATTCATGATTTTGTTGATTTGGGTCATTTCCCTTTTCTTTTTGATAAGTCTGGCCAGGGGTTTATCAATCTTCTTAATTCTTTCAAAGAACCAGCTCCTAGTTTCGTTGATCTGTTCCACTATTCTTTTGGTTTCTATTTCATTGAATTCTGCTCTGATCTTTATTATTTCTCTTCTTCTGCTGGGTTTAGGCTTTATTTGCTGTTCTTTCTCTAGCTCCTTTAGGTGTAGAATTAGGTTGTGTATTTGAGACCTTTCTTGTTTCTTGAGAAAGGCTTGTATTGCTATATACTTTCGTCTTAGGACTGCCTTTGCTGTATCCCAAAGATTTTGAACAGTTGTGTTTTCATTTTCATTGGTTTCCATGAATTTTTTTAATTCTTCTTTAATTTCCTGTTTGACCCATTCATTCTTTAGTAGAATGCTCTTTAGCCTCCATGTATTTGAGTTCTTTCCAACTTTCCTCTTGTGATTGAGTTCTAGTTTCAAAGCACTGTGGTCTGAAAATATGCAGGGAATAATCCCAATCTTTTGGTACCAGTTGAGACCTGATTTGTGACCTAGGATGTGATCAGTTCTGGAGAATATTCCATGGCCACTAGAGAAGAAAGTGTATTCCATTGTTTTGGGATGGAATGTTCTGAATACGTCTGTGAAGTCCATTTGGTCCAGTGTGTCATTTAAAGTCTTTATCTCCTTGTTGATCTTTTGCTTAGATGATCTGTCTATTTCAGTCAGGGGGGTGTTAAATTCCCCCACTATTATTGTATTGTTGTCAATGTGTTTATTTTTGTTATTAATTGCCTATATAATTGGTTGCTCCCGTGTTAGGGGCATAGGTATTTACAATTGTTAGATCTTCTTGTTGGATAGACGCTTTAAGTAGGATATAGTGTCCTTCTTCATCTCTTATTACAGTCTTTGGTCTAAAATCTAATTTGTCTGATATAAGGATTGCCACCCCAGCTTTCTTTTGGTGTCCATTAGCATGGTAAATGGTTTTCCACCCCCTCACTTTCAATCTGGGGGTGTCTTTGGGTGTATAATGAGTCTCTAGCGGACAGCATATTGATGGGTCTTGTTTTTTAATCCAATCTGATAGCCTGTGTCTTTTGATTGGGGCATTTAGCCCATTTACATTCAGGGTAACTATTGAAAGATAGGAATTTAGTGCCATTGTATTGCCTGTAAGGTGACTGTGACTGTATATTGTCTGTGTTTCCTTCTGGTCTATGCTGCTTTTAGGCTTTCTCTTTGCTTAGAGGAACCCTTTCAATATTTCTCGGAGGGCTGGTTTCGTGTTTGCAAATTCCTTTCGTTTTTGTTTGTCCTGGAAGCTTTTTATCTCTCCTTCTATTTTCAATGACAGCCTAGCTGGATATAATATTCTTGGCTGCATATTTTTCTCATTTAGTGCTCTGAAGATATCATGCCAGTCCTTTCTGGCCTGCCAGGTCTCTGTGGATAGGTCTGTTTCCAATCTAATGTTTCTACCATTATAGGTTACATATCTCTTCTCCCGAGCTGCTTTCAAGATTTTCTCTTTGTCTCTGAGACTTGTAAGTTTTACTATTAGATGTCGGGCTGTTGACCTATTATTATTGATTTTGAGAGGGTTTCTCTGTGCCTCCTGGAGTTTGATGTCTGTTTCCTTCCCCACATTAGGGAGGTTCTCTGCTATAATTTGCTCCAGTATACCATCTGCCCTTCTCTCTCTTTCTTCTTCTTCCGGGATCCCAATTATTCTAATGTTGTTTCGTCTTATCGTATCTCTTATCTCTCAAATTCTGCCCTCGTGATCCAGTAGTTGTTTATCTCTCTTTTTCTCAGCTCCTTTATTTTCCATCATTTGGTCTTCTGTATCGTTAATTCTCTCTTCTGCTTCATTTATCCTAGCAGTTAGTGCCCCCATTTTTGATTGCACCTCATTAATAGCCTTTTTGATTTCGCCTTGGTTAGATTTTAGTTCTTTTATTTCTCCAGGAAAGGTTTCTCTAATAACTTCCATGCTTTTTTCAAGCCCAGCTAGTATCTTTAAAATCATGATTCTGAACTCTAGGTCTGACATCGTCCTAATGTCTGTATTGAGTAGGTCCCTGGCAGATGGTACTACCTCTTGTTCTTTTTGCTGAGGTGATTTTTTCGTCTTGTCATTTTGTCCAGGGGAGAACAGATGAATGAGAGAACAAAATGCTAACAGGTTAACAACATCCCCAGAAAATATACTCTGAAGAAATCAGAAAAGACCTGAAACCAGGGAAAAGAAAGGAAAAGAAAGAAAAAAGAAAGAGAAAAAAAAAGATAAAAACAAACAAAAACAGAACAAAACAAAAAAAAAACAGAATATGTTCAAATATGATCAGGCTAGTGCATAGATCAGTGCCACACACCTGATTTTGAGTGTATTTTGGTCTGTTAGAAGAAATTGCCTCCTAAAATTTTAAAGAAAGAAAGACTTATATATGTACAAAATAATGGTTGATACAATGAGGATGGAATATGACTGTAAAGATGAAAATTATAAAAGATTTTATAAAAGGAATTGATAAGTTGTTTGAAAAAAGAAAGAAGAATTAAACAAAAGAGAAAAAAAAGGAGAGAATGTGATCAGGCAGGAGACTAGAACAAAGCCATACACTAGTGATTTAGGGTGTATTTTGATCTGTTAGAAGAAAGTGTATCTTAAAATTTTAAAGAGAGAACTTATATATATATGCCAAAAATAATAAGGGTAACTACAATGAAGGGATAGAATATGAGTCTAAAAATGAAAAATAAAAATGTTTTTTTAAAAAAGGGATTGATAAGATTTGGTTGAAAAAGGGAAAAAGAAAAGTTAAAAAAAAGAACAGTTTAAAAAATTAACTTTGAAAGACTAATGAATCATGGTAAAAAAGCCATGAATTCTATGCAGTATTCCCCTAGCGCTGGAGTTCTCCCGTTCCCATTGATCGGTAAACTTGGTCTTGGCTTGCTGGCTGTTCGTGCTGCTCTTCTGGGGGAGGGGCCTTTTGCCATGGTTCCCAAATGTCTTTGCTGAGGCAGAATTGCCCCGCCCTTGCCGGGTCCGGGCTAAGCAATCTGCTCAGGATTGCTCTTGGGAACTTTTGTTCCCTGCAAGCTCTCTGTACAGCTTTGGAGGATGAGAGTGAAAATGGTGGCCTCCCAATCTCTGCCGGAGGAGCCAAGAACTAAGGGCCCGGCTCCTCAGTGCACCCCCAGAGAAAAGCAGTCAGTCACTCCCATCAACCCAGTCTCAGGCCGCACTCCGTGCTCACCCGGCCTGTGACCGAGTGTTTCTATCTCTGGCTCCCGACCCCGTGTGGAGTCTCCAAACCCAGATCTCTGCGGTGCGCTCTCGCACCGCTCCTCCCAGGGGAGGAAGAGGAGTCTCCCTGGATCTGCCGCTTGTTGGGTCCCTGCTGGAAGAGCAGTGGCCCAACTGTGCCAAGGATCACAGTTTATGGCAACCCGGAGCTGAGAGACCAGCCTCGGCTCCGTCTCTGCAGCCGGCTTCCCTGCTCTGATACCTGGGAGCTCTGCTGCACTCAGGCACCCCTGGTCTTTCTGTGACCCCGAGGGTCCTGAGACCACACTGTCCCGCGAGGGTTCCACCCCCAGCTTAGCCACTGGAGCGACATCCCTCAGTGGAGCCGACTTCTAAAAGTTCCGATTTTGTGCTCCGCGGCTCTATCACTTGCCAGAAGCGACCGATGGAGACCCTCTCCCTCGCCGTCTGTCCTCCCGAATATCACCTTGGATTCACTTCTCCGCACGTCCTACCTTCCAGTAAGTGGTCGCTTCTCTGTTCAGAAAGCTGTTGCTATTCTTTTCTTTGATTTCCTGTTGAGTTCGTAGGTGTTCAGAATGGTTTGATCCCTATTCAGCTGAATTCCTGAGACCAGACGAAATCCAGGTCTCCTACTCCTCCGTCATCTTGCTCTGTCCCCTCTCCAGCTATTTTAATTTTTATAATAAAACTCAGGTTCATCTAATTACTAAGGTTTGACTACGCCTAATAAATCCTCATCACTGCTGTTAACCAGCATTAGTTGAACACCTACCACATGGAGAGAACTGTGTTGGGCTTTCTTCTAAACAATACATTATAGAATATGTTCCAGGTGTCAGTTCAATTGTGTTGTATTGGCTTGTGAATTCTGGGGGATTCTCTAAATTTCTGATTTCCTGTGAAAAGACCAGTGGACTCCCCTGTTGATTCAAACTGTTGTTCTAGTGAAATGACGCTCTTCTCTGAGGCATGACGGGCTGTGAGCACATTCTTTCACTTCCCTCTAACAAATATCTATTGAGCAACTATAATTGAGCCCTCTGACTCCACAGATCTCTGCTTAGTTGAGAACTTCCACCAAGGAACATTTTAGGATACACCCCCAACTCCACCACCACACATAGATTAAATGAGATGCCCCTTCTCTTCACTGCTACAGTACTCTGCTTGCTTGTATCTTAGAACTCTTCCCAATCTCACCTCCTTCTCTATATTCTGCATGCCTGTTTCCTTATTTATCTGACCCAAAAGACAGATCTCTCTAAGGGAAGGTACACTGTTTTGGTCACTGTGGTATTCCCAACACATTACCCAGGGCATGGTACAAAGTAGTGTTCAATAAATATTTTTTTGAATAAATGCCATTGTCCTAAACACTGGTGTTGTTACTTAATCAGAACAGAGTAATGACATTCGCAGTCTGGAGCCTTCTTTATTACTTCTCACTTACAAAACTATGAAACATTGTAAAATGTACAACTGTCAGAAATTAATCCCTGAATGTTCATTTTGTAGTAAGTGTTCTTGGAATTTGCTTCAACTGAGATATCAAAATTTAGGGGGTTCAATTACTGGGAAAACATCCCAACTACCAACAGAACAATCACAAGGAACAACCTTCATCTAGGTTGGTATAGTGAAAGATTTAGTGTGAATAACAGATTTTCAGAATGTCTACATCATCAAGAGAAATGGCAAAGAAAAACAAAATCTCTGTCCAAATTTTTAGGTGCTTCATTTATTTCCTGTGTTTCCAGTAAATTCTCATTAGACACAACCCTTAACCTCTTCAGATCTCACTTCTTATGGAGATACAGAAGACTTCCCAAAGCTTTACAAAATCAGTGACTAAAGCTTCTTAGGATGCACTGTTCCTTAAGGTTGTCTAGCTCATGCTCCTCAAAATTACACTGTTGAAAAATCTGGGTTCCATCCACTTTTTATAAGAAGGCAATGAAATGCACACATGTAAGGAAACCATTATTCTAGTTATCACCTGTATTGTTTAAGGACTTAAAAATCACAAGAGTTGTATTGTTGATAATATTATCATTGCTACTTGTAGTGGGTTGTAGAGTATTTCCCCAAAATTCATGTTCCCTCAGAATCTCACAATGTGCCCTTCGTTGGAAATAGGGTCTTTGAAAATGTAATTTCTTAAGGATCTCAGATGAAATCACCCAGGATTTAGGGTTGGCCCTAAATCCAGTAACTGGTATCTTTATAAAAAGAGAAGTGAACAGAGAGAGATTCAAAGAAAAGGCCACAAGAAAACATGGACACATAGATTGGGGTTATATCTGCAATAGCCAGAGGCAGCCAGTGGCTGCCAGAAGCCACCGGCTACCCCAAAAGGCTAAGAGCCTCTGGAGGAAGTGAGGATCTGCTGACAACTTGATTTCAGACTTCTGGCCTCCAGAGCTGTGAGAGAATAAATGTCTGTTGTTTAAGCCCCCCATTTTGTCACTTTATTATGACTGCTTAGAAAACTAAAACACTACTGGTTTTGAAAACACCAAACTGATACTGCACTACTGCAAAATATAATCAAAAATAATTTTATGACTGGGGAGGGTATAAGAAAGCAGGAATTCTTAGGAAGCATTAGGAAAACTGGGCTCTACCTTGGCCACAGCAAGGTTCCATGATGTGTGGTGCATACAGAACAAAAAAGTGCTAATTGGGGCAGTAATCAGTGTTGCTCTCAAGTGACCAGTAAAAGTGATTAATTACACACCATGTCAAATGCATTCATTCAGAAAGAGGCACTTTTTTTTTTTAAACTGGAAGAGAAGTTGGAAATTGTGGAACTCCATAAATACAATAATACTTGGAATTGTTAGCATTTCTAAAGGGCTCATGTTTCAGACACTTCTCCGGTGTTGGCTTGTCACCACTCTGTGCATTTGACACCTGTTTTGCAGATGTCATACAATGGATTGGAAGCTCCATGAGTACAGGGAATTTTATCCATTTGTTTGCTGAACATTGCCCAGCACATACTAGACACTCAACAAATACGTGGTGAATTAAATGGAACTGAGACTTGCCCAAAGAAACACAGCTAGTATGCAATGAAACCAGGAATCTAGAATTTGCACCCAGGTAATAGGGCTCTTGGAATCATACTCTTAACCAGCATCCCCTCCTGCCACTGACAATGCAAGAGGAGACTTAAATTTCAAAATCTTTAAATAAACCAAGACAAACCATTTCAGGAAATTTTCAAAACAGAGAAAAGAAAATAACCATCCAGTAATCTACCACTTAGTTGATGAGCATTAACATTCTGTTGCTATTTCCTCCTGGGGCTTTATTCTCTTTGTGTTATATATTTTTTATCCAAAAGTTATGTTCAAATTTAAATACATGTTCTGTTCTGCTTTTTAAATTTGTCATTGTAACAAACCATGTCTCTATACCATTATAAAGTCTTCATAGACAAAACATCATATATCACATGGAAAGTTTGTTATATAATTTACTTCAAGTGTTCCCTATTGCTGAACATAGGTCATTTCCACTGTGTTTTTCACTACAAACAGTTCTCTGGTAGATACCTTGGCTCATAAACTTTTAACAGTATTTATGATTATTTCCTTAGGATATATCCCAAAACAGAAAAAGAAAAAAAAATAGAAAGACTTCTAGTTCAAGTGGTATAAAAATTTTAAAGGACATTATTACTATCTACTAATGAAATATTTTCCAAAAGGGGCATACTAGTTTATACTCCCACCAGCAATGTATGAAAAGTGAGAATGGAATGTAGTGGCTACTCTATACACTAAAATATATTCTAATTTCATAAGCAATCAATGATACCTCATCATTTTAATTTGCATTTCTTAGAGGCTAGAATTTTATATATATATATATATATATATATATATATATATATATATATATATGCTATGACCAACCAATTCACTCCCAAAGAAATACTTAAGAGGAACACATGTGTGTGTGTCTACCACAGGAATTTTGTTCATAATACCCAAACACTGGAAACACCACAAATGTCCACCATCAATAGAATGGATAGATCAACTGGGTGTATTCATAAAATGAAACACTACAGAGAAAATCAAAAAGAATGAACTACTGCATGCAATGATATGGATGCCTCTCTCAGACATTATGTTGCATAAAAGGTGTCAGGCACGAAGAGAAAATATAATTCCATTTATATTGGGTTCAAGGACAGGCAAAACTAACCAATCATAATGTAAGTCAGAATAGTGATGGGGGAAGAGGGACTGTGGGTATTGACTGGGACAGGGCATGATGGAGGGTTCTGTGTGCCAGAAAGTTTCTAAATCTTGATCCGTATGTGGGTAGATGGGCGTATACAGGTGTAGAACTCATTGAGCTTACACAATTCACAGCGCTCAACATAACATAATAAAGAAAAAGAATTCATTGAGCTTAAAATTAGTTCAGCTTATTATACAAAGGTTGTACCTCTATGGAATGGAAAAAAATGTAAAAATAAAAATAAATAACAAAGCATGAATTTTGAAGGACCACGTAAGTATATGAACCCTCTTGTGAAGGTCCTTTAAGGTAAATGGTTCATTGCTCCATTTTATGGGAGTGAGAATTGGTTTTTGGATGATATCACGCTTTGCTGTTCAGGGAGTTAGATAATGAACTCACTGAACTATTTACACATATGTTTGAAGGTTATAGAAAACTGGAATGGTGCCCAAAAGACTTAAAAAGTAAAGGAAGTCATTTTAGCAATTACCATCTGGCAAATCTACCACTTCAATTATTATTTCAATTACCCTTTTAGGGACAAAAAATGATAAGCATAAAAAGAGAAGAAAAGCATATAAAAGTCTTCAGTAACTGGGAATGAAACAACACTAGGAATCAGAAGAACTGCATTCTAATCTGGGGATTTTTTAATAAATGATTTCCAGAACACCATGGTTCCCTGGTTTTCTTCTACCTCCCTCTTTTTTTCATTCTCCTTTGGTGCCTCCCAATCTTCTTCTCTTCCTTTAAATATTGGTGTGCTCTGGGGCCTGTCTCCCTAAGGTAATTGTGTATAATTCCATGACTTCAGGTAGTACCATCTATAAGCCAATGCCTCCCAAATTTACATCTCCAGACGAGACCTCTCATCTAACCTTCAGACTCCTATAACTGCCCACTTGACATCTCCTTTAGGTGTCTAATAGGCATCTCAAATTTAAGATCTTCATTTTCTATACACACTCTACTCCCCAAAACTACTCCTCTCCCAGCTTCTTCACCTTAGGATGGAGTAACCACACACTGTTCAAAGATCAGAACCCAGACATAGAGAAGGATAATGACATGGGGAAAGCCCCTTTCCACATACGCTTTTATTTCTAGCATTTATAACCACATCCCATATCATATATTAGTATTTTTATTATCTGTGTTTCTGAAAGAAGAATGAAAGCTCTATGACGGCAGGATTTTGGTTAATTGTGGTATCACCAGTACCTAGAATAGTGGTTGGCATGTTGTAGGCACCCAGAATATGTTGGTTCAAAAAATGAATGATGTATTGAACATTACATATTCTGATTGAAATAATTTGTAATAATAACATGAAGGACCATATTTAGTAAAACTGTCATTTACTCATTGGGTGCTGTAAGGTTTAAATGAGATAGATTATTGAAAATGTCTTTTTTTTTTAATAATAAAATGGCAGATTGTTCTGCTGGTGTCTACAGGACAATGGCCTCATAACTCTAACACTGGCATTGGTAGTTGGGAGTCAGAAAGTTTGTGTCCTGACTCTCTCCCTATTAACTGGTGGCCCTTAGGTTATATGTATAATCTCTCTGAATCTAGGTAGTGTCATCCATAAATTGAAGATAATTAAACCTACCTCACAAGGTTATAATGCAAATTACTTTAAATGATGCAATGTTTATGAGCATGCCAGCCAAGCAAGTACAAGATCCTCAAAAAAAATGACAAAAAACACAGGTGTCTGTATTTATGTAAATTATACCATTGAGGATTATGCTTTCTTGAGAGGCCAAGTACTACTCCTAAATAGTATTTATTATTCTTTTTTCTCCTCATTATAAATACATACTTACTGTAGAAATTGTGAACCTTCCATCAAAATATTATTAAATGAAGCTTGCTTAGAATTCTACTTCCTTAAATAACAGGACTTACAAAAACTGTATTTCTTTCTTCTGAGGTCTTACTGATAGTCAAAAAGGTTGATTTACATGTTTATAATAATATTAATAAATTTTTGTGCTTATTTCCATGAGTGAAATTCCCAAATGGAATAACTGTATAAAAGGGAATGGAACCCTCAAACTGAGGGTTGCTGGAGGGGAGGTGGGTGTGGGGATGGGGTAACTGAGTGATGGACATTAAGGAGGGCACATGATGTAATGAGCACTGGGTGTTACATGCAATGGATGAATAACTGAAGTCTACCTCTGAAACTAATGATACACTATATGTCAACTAATTGAATTTAAATAAAATAAGTTTTTGAAAAAGGGGAATGGAAACCATTGGAGCTTTGAATGCACTTAGCCAAATTTTGTCCAAAAAACACAGTACTAATTTATACCAAAACCAGCAGTATATGATTGTGTGTTTCCTCCCGTCTTCATGAACTATTGAATTTCAGTGTGGGGGGAAAAAACACAAATACCACTGGGATAAGCAAAAAAATCATATGATTTTTATATTTAATACTATAGTTTATTTTTAATAATAACATCATTACATTTGTAAAAATGAATATTATTTTTGTTTTCAATTCAAAATTTAAAACCCCACCATCCAATAGTAGTGATTGTCAACTCTCACTGATATAATTCCAGACATCTTTCTATGTATCGAAAGATGTATGGATAGGTAGGTAGTTAGAGAGCAGAGGAGAAAAGGAAAAAGGGTAAGATACGGTTTTATTAGAAATAGAGTTAATTCTTATTATTGGTGGACTCTGTGAATTTGTCTACATGCTGTATTGCAGTGATCATTTTGCAATATATACAAATATCTAATCATTATGTTGATACACCTGAAACTAATGTAATATTTCAGTTATATCTCAATTAAATTTTTTTTAATAAAACTTTTTGTAACCCCAAAGTCAATACTCACAGTGCTTACTTAAGTAGTCATTCACTGACACACATGGAGCAGCCAAAAATTTGAGTCACCCAACTTGAATATTCCCCAGAGGTCAAACAAGCAATGCTCTGTCTTCCTATTTTGGAGTTGCACCCCCAAAGTGCATAAGTGTCCTTGGGGGTGCCTGGGTGGCTCAGTTGGTTAAGCATCCAACTCTTGATTTCAGCTCGGGTCATTACCTCAAGGTCGTGGGATTGAGCCCCACATAGGGCTATGCCCTGAGTGCTGAGCATGGAGCCTGCTTGGATTCTATCTCTAACTTCTCTCTCTGCCCCTCCCCTTGCTTGCACTCCCTCTCTCTCAAAATAAATACATAAAATCTTAAAAAAAATAAGTGCCTTTTGTGCAGTCTATTTAGTGCCAAGGTTTTTGCATTTTTGAGCTTTTTGTTGGTGATTTCACTGTTTAAACGGCACCCCAAGCACTGCACCAAAGTGCTATCCAGTGTTCCTAAGTGCAAGAGGGCTGAAATGTGCCTTATGCTGGAAATGTGTATATCAGATAAGCTTGTTTCAGTGTGACTCAGAGCTGTCAGCCCTGAGTTCACTATTGATAAATCAACAACATATGTTAAATAAAGTGTCCTTAACAGAAATACACATAAACAAGGTTATGTATTGATTGGGTGATGAAAATGCTGTGATCAGAGGCTTGCAGGAACCTAACCCTGTATTTCCCCTAGGAACCATGGTTCGGTATTTGTTAATTAAGTTTTTGCAATGACTTTATACAACTTAACTACCATGGATTTCAAGAATCTGCTGTACTTAAGAGAACTTAGAAGTAAGATATTTTTAATGGATTATACTATAAGTACTGCTATTAATAAAAATATCAAATTTGTTTTTACTTGAGTTAACAGTAAAAGCATAAATCATGTGGAATTAAAAGAACT
Organism: Zalophus californianus; assembly: GCF_009762305.2. Classification (NCBI taxonomy): domain Eukaryota; kingdom Metazoa; phylum Chordata; class Mammalia; order Carnivora; family Otariidae; genus Zalophus; species Zalophus californianus. Next base: position 11,222,395 of record NC_045596.1, read on the forward strand.
GCTGAAAATTATTCAATTTTCTTCCCAACAAGAAATATCAGTTCCTAAATGATCCCTCTATATTATTAAATCTAAAGGGATGAAAATGATTTTGTACTAAAAAGCTGGAGTCATTGTTTTTAAACTATGCTTCGACCTTACCATTCATGGAGACTCTCTGGTATGAGCATATTGGAACATGTATACTTGCCAACACACACATCTTCCCTCTATCTCTCACCCTGTATTTGTTCAAGTATTATTGTGGCATTGTCAAAATCTGTGTCATTTGTATTTGGGGCTGTGACCATAAATTCAACAGTTTTTCAGACTTAATCTGTTTTTAATCTGATTTGACATTCATCACCAGTACTTTCAGTGGAGTTTCTCCATATCTGGACTCTGACTTCACAATAAAGTGGTTTTGTTTTATTGCTCCTATTATTCTTATTATCAGTAACTATTAGAACAGAACTGCATTGCTATCCTTAGGGCATGGGACGTGCCTTTATAATGCACAAACACACACACACACACACACACACACACACACACACACACATGCAGGCACATAGAACCAAACCACATCACACATGACAAGAACCCCACCCCCTGCCCAAGCAGGCTCTCTTGCAAGGGTACAAACTGGGACAGCAGCCCATGTCAGAGAAAGCCAACCACCTTGGGAATACTATTTCCAAGTCCAGGAGCCTCACTGTATGGCACATATCAGCAATCTGAAGCTGCCCTAGAAAGAAACAACTGCGTTACTATATTTTCACTGATTCTAAAATACTCTTTTTTTCACATTTTAACACTTCTGAAAATGAAGTGTGCTTTATAATTGATGTCATGTCAGAAATTAATTGGCAATGGTTTTTGTTTGTTTTTTAGTGATACACAAAAGCGATGATGGCATTGCACACATACGTAACACAATACAGTGGCACAGACCTTCTGAAAGGCAGCCCATGAACAAGGCTGGGGGACTGTGGGTGATTGGCAGGGAGAGGAGGAGGTTTGGGTAACTGGGGCAGAAAATGGCAAAGGTGAGTGAGTAGGAAGATTCAGAGTCACGGATGAAGAATATTTTAGTTGAAACACCGTGCAAAGGTCACTTGTCCATGATCATCATCTTCAAATATTTGAAGGGCTGCCATGTGGAAAGAGAGAACACACCCATTTTGTGCAGCTCCTGAGGGCAGAATCAGGACCAATAAGTAGAGTAAATGTTGCTGCTTTGGGCTCAAAAAAGTAAGGATTTTCATATTTTTGTTTTGTAGATAAAGAAATTGGATGAACTTCCACATGAGAAAATGAGTTTTATTGGAAGGAGTCAGGAAAAGGCATGTTGCTTTACAAGGCACCCCTGCCTTGAATTTAAGATTTGATGTAGCAACTTTTTTCCAGTTTTAAGATTCTAAAATTCTAAAACTTCATGCCCATTTTAGCCCCTACTAAGGAATGATTTAATGTAAATAATCAAAAGGAATAATGAAGGTAGGTGTAGAAAGATGTTATTTGTAAAATAAGAAAGATTCAATCAATATATCCATTCCCTGGGATATGGTTAAATAAATACAATGTGATGAAATATACAGCTGATTAAAACAACCACTATGAAAGCCAAGTACCAGAGCAAGGAAAACTATGTGGGATAAAATCTTAAGTGGGTAAATAAACCACAATACATTGTCACTGATTGTATGTAAAACTATCACGTCTATATGTGGACAAGGTTTAGAGGGGAATAGATCAATGAAAACAGGTGGTTATATGAGGGGCAGAATTCCAGGTTAGTCTTTTTCTTTTTTAATTTTCAATTTCCATTATTGTTGGGGTTAGCTGTTTCAGCAATCCCTGTTATGAGGATGTTAGCTCTGCTCTTGCTCTAAGGGACACAAACTGGGGCCTTTCTAATATGAAAACCATGCAGTGTAAGCTCCTGGTGCTCCTTCCCAAAGCACATATCTATAAAGGATAATCTTAAATTGTTTTGACCTAATTAGACAATAAACAGACCTGCTATTTCTTTTAGGCTAGGGACCCCATAAAGAAATGACAGAGAAAGAAAGGGCAACATGAACCGAGAGATTTTGGGGAACCTCTCACATAGTCCCTACAGACAAAAAGCTCATCATCGAGTGGCAAAAACTGGATAATAAATAATTTAAAAAAAAAAACAACTAGCACACCAAATCATACAATGTAAATGAGCACAAAATAGGGGAGGGGGACTCACGGGGGAGGAGACAGAAAGACAAGTCATTTAGACCATATGGGAGGCATAAAGAAAAACTGCATGGGAAAAAGAACTGCCAAGGTTGGTGGCTTTATTTAATCTAAATAATAAATGCCCTTTCTTAAATCAAATAAACTGGTTTATACTGAAAAATGATAATCTGCCCCACTCAGCATCACATCCCCAGCCCTACTCCCTAGAGCCAACCTTCCAACTACTCTATCTACTTCTCCTAGTAATCATCCCCCATCTCGAAATAAGAGGCTTAAACAGCTATATCTTGTTTTATGAATTTAAAACCTTTTATATTGAATTCCTGTTATAGAAGTGAAGCATTTAGTTTTTTTAACACCATCCTCAACTTCTTAATTACATATCAAATACTGTGATTTCATACCCTTTCTTATCGAACTTATAGCTTTTCCTAGAGTTAACTTTTTATAATTTGTTTATTTCTAAATGTATATATCACTACTTTTTCATTAAGTTTTTATTTTAATTCCAGTATAGTTAACATACAGTGTGATATTAGTTTCAGATGTACGATATAGTGATTCTTCAACAGTTCCATACATCACCCGGTGCTCATCACAACAAGTGTACTCCTTAATCCCCATACCCTATTTCACCCATCTCCTCACCCACCTCCCTTCTGTGACCATCAGTTTGTTCTCTATAGTGAAAAGTCTGTTTCTTGGTTTGTATCTCTCTCCTTTTTCCTTTGCTCATTTGTTTTGTTTCTTGAACTCCACATGTGAATGAAATCATACAGTCTTTGTCTTTCTCTGATTTATTTTGCTTAGCATTATACTCTAGCTCCATCCATGTCATTGCAAATAGCAAGATTTTGTTCTTTTTTTTTAGCTGAATAATATTCCTATACATATATATGTATATATGTTTATGTATATATAACCACATCATCTTTATCCATTTATCTATTGGTGGACACATGGGCTGTTTCCATAATTTGGCTATTATAAATAATGATACTATAAATATAGGGGTGCATGTACCTCTTTGAGCTAGTGTTTCTATATTTTTTGTGTAAATATCCAGTAGCGTGATTGTAGGATCATAGGGCAGATCTATTTTTAACTTCTTGAGGAAACTCCATACTGTTTTCCACAGTGCCCTCCCACCAACAGTGCACAAAGTTTCCTTTTTCTCCACATCCTCACCAACCAACCTTGTTGTTCCTTGTGTTTTTTATTTTAGCCGTTCTTATCACTACTTTTTCCCCAACTACCCCAACAGAGCTTTTTACAATTTTTACAAATGCTCAGCCACAGTTGCAAATACTCCATCCATTTCTGCCACCTGCTCTCCCTTCTTCCACTCAACCATCCTGCATCTCCTCTCCCAGTACCCTCCTCTGTTCCTGTCTGGACCCATTGATCTCCAGGCCTGCTATATAGGTTTCATGCTTTGCCTTCTTTTCTCTACTCCTCCACCCCAGGCGTTAAACACCTTATTTTTAAAGCCCATGTCTTTCTTTTTCTTGACTGACTCCTCATTTTATAAAGCACATCCTTTATTAGGTTCCTAAGAAAAGATGTGTAGTGGGTACAATGTTTGAGCCTTTCATGTCAGAAAATATCTGTATACTACCTTACACCCTCAATCAATAATTTGGCTGAGTATAGAACACTAGGTTGAATGTAATCCCTCTGAATTTTGGAAATATTGCTCTTCTGTTCTAGCATCCAGTATTGCTATGGTTAAGCTTGAAGCCATTTTGAATTCTGAATCTTGTGTCTGTCTCTCTGTCTCTGGTCTCTCTCTGCCTCTCTTTCTTTCTCTCTTATATTCATTCCAAATGTTCTAAACTTTCAAATAATGTGCCTTGCTGGAAGAAGGTCTTCTTGCCTATAAGAAGCTGTCAAGGAGCCTGTCAATGTGAAAGCTCTCACATTTCAGTTACAGAAGACATTCCTACATTATTCCTTTGATAATTTCATTCTTTTCATTTTCTCTTTTGTCTCCTTCTGAATATCTTAATGTATTGATATGGGAGTCCCTGGATTAGCTTTCGATTTCCCTATCTTTTCCTCTTTCTTGCCCATTAATTTTTCCTTTGTTGGGCAATATGGTATTTTTCAATGTTTTTGTGGCCTTTTTAATTTTGGAGAGGGGGAGTATGAAATAAAAATATCATCTTTCCCCCTCCAAGAGTTCTTTATTGTTCTGATATTTTCTTTTCCAAAGCATCCTATTGAAAGTCTATCAATGCAACAAATTTTCTTACCTTTATGAAGGTAAAAAGAAAAAAAATGCAGATTTTTTTTTGAAGTCTTCCTCTGCTGCCAGCATCATCTCTACTTCACTGAGTTCCTTTTCATTATTGTTCCATTGGATTATTTATTTCCTTGGTTGCTTGGTTTTTTTGGTGTGTTTTCCTCACTTTCTGTGGAAGGCCTTCCTCAAACACCTAGTTATCCTGGATGTTCCATTAGTTTTTTAAGTATAAAGCACCAAATGTTTTATCTGAATCACTGTGAACATGGGCAGAAACTTAATTGCTGGGTTTTACTCAGGATAATGAAAAGGCATTCCATCCTTGTGGGTGGAAAGCTCCAGTCTGTCTCTGGAAATCTTTTGTCTGGAGCTATTTCATTTCCCTACAAAATGATCTTCCAATCTGCTGCTAGAGAGGTTTAGGAAAGGGATATGGGGACAATGTGCTATGGTTTACTGGAAGCCTAATGTCAATTTCAAAGGAACACTGGGGTTATCCAAGTGGAGGGAGTAGAAGGAGCAGTCCAGGCAGATTTCAAATGATGGTCTTATAGCAGATATATAAAATAATCTACCTATGGATAAGGTCTTCAGCCTCTTCCAGAAAAGACATTGAAGTAGCATAGCACTCAATGTTCAAGCTCAAGATCTGGAAGGATATACACTTCATTGGATATACACTTCATCCCAGGTCTCTTACTTAGTGGCTGTATATCTATTGGGAAAATTTAACCTCTCTGGACCTCCATTTCCTCATCTGTCAAATACAGAGAATAATTGGACCTACCTCATAACCTTATTGAGCCAGTTAAAGGAAATGATGCTTTGTGAAGAGTTTAGCATCATGTCTGGCAAAATAGTAAGCACCAAATAAACATCAACTATTGTCAGTAGCAGCAGCATCTAACTACACAAATACACATTAATAAAGAAAATTTGGCTAAAGAGACAAGCAAAAATAATTTAGATAAGCAGAAAAGAAAATTGTATGAAGAGTCGTTGATGGAGTTATGAACGCCTTACATTTGATTCTGTTTCCTGACAGAAACTAGAGTTATTTGAAGGGTCAAACTAAATATGAGTATATGTGCAAGGTGCTGCATAGGAACCTCTCACACAGATACTTATTAAATGGTAGCTATTTTGTTATCATTGTTAAATGCAGTAAGAGTGGGACAAAGAAGCCACCTTGAAAGTTTAGAAATGGAAAGTGGGATTATGTTGTAAAGCAGACTGACTGTCAGCCTTAAAAGCTGGCCTTGAGATGCTCTGATATGCCAGCCAATCCCTGGTAATAATGAGGAGCGCCACTGTGTTCCCCTCCAGGTTCTTGTACTTGCCTTAATACCTCTCATTACCCATTCATCTCTTTTCCTCAAGAGACTATAGCTGTGAGTGGGAGGCACCCAGTGGGTCTAATTCTCCTCTAATTCCCAGTACCTAGCAAGTATCTAGACATAATAGGTTTCGATAATACATGACAACTGGTTAAATTTTCTACATAAATATTTTTTAAAGATTTATTTATTTATTTGAGAGAGAAGAGAAAGAGAGTAGGGGCAGCGGGGAGGAAGAGGGAGAGAGAGTCCCAAGCAGACTCTGCGCTGAGCACTGAGCCCAATGTGGGGTTTGATCCTACAACCCTGAGATCATGACCTGAGCTGAAACCAAGAGTCGGTCGCTTAATCAATTGTACCACCGAGGCCCCCCTCTACATAAACATTTTTTTAAAGTATTTTTATTTATTTTTGAGAGAGAGAGAGAGAACAAGCAAGAGGAGGGAGGGGCAGAGAGAGAAGCAGGTCCCCCAGTGATCAGGGAGCCGGATACAGGACTCGATCTCAGGACCCTGAGATCACGATCTGAGCCGAAGGTAGACACTTCACCAACTGAGCCACCCAGGCGCCCTACATAAACATTTTTAAGAAGAGCGTGGGGTGATAGGAAGGATTGAAAATAGCTGGTTTGCCATGTCTTTCATTTAATGCTCATGCCCCAAAATATCCCATATCCAGACTTTTTTTTTAAAAAAGTTTTTATGCATAAACTAGGCACATTGAGTGGCACCTAAATCAGCAACCTAATCTGACTCCAGCTCTTTTCACAAATCTCCAACGCTGGTAAATCCCACACGAGCCTACCTGGCAGCACTAATTTCCCACCCGACGAAAGAGTTGATAGCAAAGTGTTTCAGGAAAAACTTGCAGTGCTGACTGTATTCCTTTTTACCTCATGCATTTAGCATGCTTTTCTTATTAGCTAGACATTTTGTCACAGATTATTAAGATGAAACAATGCTTGTTAAAACAAATGGGTAAAAGATTCTCTCTATAATGTCTTGAATTTTACTCTTTATAGACGCCAAATTGTAGGATTCAACAATGTTTCCTGACACCAAAGCGAATGAGTGACTTTTTCTCAGAGTACCCGGGGTTGAGAAGCATCCTATGATGAAACCTCGTGCTTTAAAGGTGCATTTATAGTTCTCAAAGTGTTTTCATGTATTTATATCATTTGGTTCTAGCCAACTATCCAGTGAGAATAAAATTCCATTCTTGCAATGGAAAAACAAGGACTTAGCGAGGTTTAGGTGACTCAAGTCAAGGCCACACAAGATACTGAGAGCACACAGCATGGCAGGAAAGTAGCTAGATGAGCAGTAGTTTTGGGCAAGAGACCTGGGTTCTCCTCCTGGCTCTGGGTCTAATAGGCTATGCAACCTTGGGCAAGCTACCTCATCTTTCTGAGTCTCAGATTTCTTATTTGAGAAATGAGAAGGTTAAATAAAGAACCTTTCCAAATTTAATATTCTGAAATTATAGAATCCAACCTGGACTTTCTGAGCTCTTTCCACAGAATAGGACAAGGTAGCTTATCCTCTGGGATTAAATCTCTTCTATTACTAAAGAACCCAGTGTGTACCTCTGTTCCTCAATTTCCAGTTGCTTACCTTGAAGGACAATGAACTATATACAAAGGGATTGAGTACCTGCTATTTGTCAGGCACTGTACTACACAGTATTGATGCTAAGCCGAGGGGACCTCATGCCTACCCTCAAGAAACTTACTGCCTGGTGGAGGCACGTAAGTGGCTACAAAGCTATGTCATGGCTTCAGTAATGGAGAGGTGATGGACAAGATGTTAAGGAAGTATTTTAAAAAGCAAGCTCAGGTCTGTCTTCCTTAAGAAGTGATGTTTAAGTTGACTCTTGTTAACCTACAGGAACAAGACATTGTGACAATGGATAATAGCAAGCACACAGTCAAGAAGGCATGATGCATCCAGAGAACAGTCAGTCCTTCCAGACTTGGGACAAAACTGGTAGAAAGAAAAGAGATATGTAACAAGAGATTCCAAGAAGTAAGAATGGGAAAGTGGGATGAGATCCCACTATGAATGACTCCTCTTGTTACCATTTTAGCCTGGTTTTATTTATTTATGCTCTGCCTTGTTCCCGAAAGGATCTGAGGTGGTTTAAGCGAGAACAGAAGCAAAAACAAAAACAAACAAACAAACAAAAATAACAAAACAACAATTCAGAATGGCTTAAATAACAGGGAACTATATCTGACTCAGAAGAGGTACAGTGAGAAATAACTAGAAAGCAAACTTTCTAGTTTTTAGATTGTGATACACAGCACATACACACACATATAAACATACAAATCTAAAATTTTTGAAATAATATTAAACTTTTCTAGATATCAAAGCATTTTTTAAAAATCCCAGTATGTTGATTATACTCTGTGGTAGACATCTATTTTTATTTTTATTTTTATTTTTATTTTTATTTTTATTTTTTGCTGAGCAACAAAGAAGAAGCCTAGAGACCAGTGAGACTTCAGGATTTATTAACAGAGAGACACTAGCTCAGCCCTTGTGCAGTTTTGGTATCATACTTTCCTCAATGTTTTTACTTCCCTCCGACTCTAATAGTTTCCTATGTGGAGATAGAAAATGTCTGGCCCAAGAAAATACCCCTGTCTCTCTGGCCTGAGGTGGGTCACATACCCATTCATGAATCAGTCCTCAAGTCCAGGGAACTGCCAGGTGCTGACTGTCTTAGGCCTGCATTCCTGAACCACTGTGCCATGTTGGAGGGATTACCCCTAGACTGCTCATGTCCACCTCTGCAGCTGAGGATTGAGCCAGCCTCCCTGAAACCATAGGCTGTGATGGGAAAACATGCATCAGTGAATGCACACTGAGGTAGTTTATAATGATGAAGAAAAGGATGGATGTAAGATATATAAACAGTAATGTCCACAGCATTTAGAACACATTAAAAAATGATACAGACACCATGATGCAACATAATGGTATTATCACAATATTATCTTATAGTATACATAATCCTATATACTACATAATAATACATAATGCTATTGTGTTATAAGTAAAAAAAAAAGGTGAAGGGATAATAAAGGTAAAATAGTAAGATGAAAACAATGATAATGTTAGTAGACAGATTCCAAACAGTACAAGTTCCAAATAAACATTCAAGGTAAAATGGTAATTTAGTTTTGAGTTTCCTAGCAGCCAAACGAAAGAAGGAACTTTGATCAGTTAAAAAGAATCATAGTATACTTTGGAAAAGCAAAGATATTTCTGGCCCAGAGTCCTCAGAGAAAATATTTTTCCCATGGTTTTTCATAAAAGGACCACTGATATTATGGAACTCTCAGCAACATCCCTATAGTATACATAACAGCACATTTTAAAACATCTATCAACACCAACTCAAATTTTAATTTACGCTGTTCTGAGATTCTTAATCCAAACCCAAGTAAATCCAAACTCTTGAAAGCCTAGGATTAATCCAAGCATGAAGTCTACACTGATCAGAGCCATGTTTCTCAAACTGGGATAAAGTGAGTACCCGAGGGGATACAACAGGGCATAAAAATGGTGGATCTTCCTGGTGATAGGTAGGAAGCCATTTAGGCCTGGCTTTTTCTTGGTGGTGCAGGATTTAAAACACTGATTACATTATATGTTAAAAAAAAAATAAGAAGATAGTAGGAAGGGAAAAATGAAGGGGGGAATTCGGAGTGGGAGACGAACCATGAGAGACTATGAACTCTGAGAAACAAACTGAGGGTTCTAGAGGGGAGGGGGGTGGGGGATGGGTTAGCCTGGTGATGGGTATTGAGAGGGCATGTTCTGCATGGAGCACTGGGTGTTATATGCAAACAATGAATCATGGAACACTACATCAAAAACTAATGATGTACTGTACGGTGACTAACATAACATAATAAAATAAAAAAAAAAAACATTGATTACATATCTTAAAAGCCAACATGCATATATACAGAATAGAATATAAATGTATCCATGCTTTCAAAGAGGGAGCAGGAAACCTCAGTGAAAGGAATATCCCACTTGTGTGGACAGCCCTAGGTCTACGCGCCCTAACCCCCAGAGGGATGCTATCATGCCCTTCTCCCCTTGCGGTTTGTTCAGGGGGAGACTTGAAAACACTTTCCCCTGCACTCCCTCCTCTGGCCAACTCCTAGTCACCTCTTGTGGCTTCTGGTAGTCCTCCCATTATGTCACACTTCACATTTTATTGCAGGGACTTGTTTAATATCCTTCTTCCCTGATAGAGAGTAAGGAACTGGCTGCTTTGACCCTTGTATTCCTGGCATAGTGTCTGGTCTGGCCTGAGGGATCAATGAATTAATACGTTAATGAACTAAAGATACCCAGTTGCTATGGGTTGAATTGTGTCCCCACAGATTCATAAAAAGTCCCAACCCCCAGTACTTCCAAATGTGACTTTATTTGGAGATGGTCTTTACAGAGTTAATCTAGCTAAAATTAGGTCATTAGGGTGGGCCCTAATCCAGTATGACTGGTGTCCTTATAAAAAGGGGGAATTTGGACAGAGACATGCGCAGAGGGAAGATGCTGTGAAGACAGAGCCAAGGAGAAAGGTCTGGAACGGGTTCTTCCCTCAGGGGCCGTCAGAAGGAACCAACCCTGCTGACACATGGCTCTCGGACTTCTGGCCTCTAGAGCTTGGAGACAATGACTTTCTGTTGTTGAAGCCACTCCCTTTACAGTTCTTTATTACGGCAGTGCTAGCAAACGAACACACTGATTTTCAGATACTTCAGATGACTCCCCCCTCCGCGAATACATTTCTTCCAAAAGGGCATTTGAGGAAATCAAGTCCTTTACAAGGACGGTGAGGATGACATTGCCTTCCTCTGCAGCCATTGTTGTGGTGACAAGGCGAAGCCTGTTTTGGGAGATGGAGGTGTGCTCCAGGAACGAGGGTGTCCTTCTCCCCTCCCACCCCGTTCCAAGCCCTGGATCTGACAGATACACACAGACCACCTTGTGTATATATGAGTTCTAATGTTAATTAGCTATGTGACTTGGGGCCAGATGATCAACCTCTCTCTGTTCCTTCATCCTAAGGAAGAAATGATATAATATACCTAGATCAAAACCAAAGTGCTGCCCATAGAAACTCCTCATATGGTGCCCCACATGTAATAGAACTCCAAAAATGTGAGTCTCCTTCCTTGCTGTCTTCTATCCTTATAAATGGAATACATATTTCCCCACAGGAGGAAGCAGGCATCTAAATACTTCACAATTTAAAGACATCTTTTTCCTTTCATATTATAATCTGACCACCTTCAACATTAGGCAGAAAAATCAAGGAGATAGTTTGAGTAAAAAGATGACAAATAAGTATCATTTTATCTTGGAAAGAACTAAATTATTATGAACTAAACATCTAAACTAGTATCTTAAAATTTTTCATTAAAAACGATCCCGGTCCATTGAGTTTCCTTATAAACTTTGACTGAGGTTTACACTTAAAACAAATGTTTTTAATTTCATTATACACTACCAAACCAACCAAATCATTGTATGTGTAAACTCAACCTCCATATCTTGCAAATGTGCTTTTTTTCTAGTGCCTTACTCTGTATGATTTTCGTTGTTTAATTTTTTTTCCCTTTATTTTCTTCTCAGTAGCTGTGTTCCTTAAACCAAGCAGAGACCAAAAAGAATAACATTTTCAATCATGGGTTTGAGTCTGTTTGATTCCAGTGATTACTTCCTAAAGATTAAAGCCAAATATAAACTAGCATACTTTTTCAGAATTAGCAGTAAAGAAATGATTTTGGTACAAATTAATTTGCCGTGAAAGAAAAGAGAAAATTCAGTACTATTATTACTCTGAGCCCTAAACATCTTTCCAAGAATACCAAAACCTGAGGTTAGCATTGTGTTTCACTTAATATAACCTTATTAATAATTATTAAACAGGGTCAAACATGATGTAAAAATTAAAGAGTTCTACTAATATATACTTAGCATCATCTATGGAGCATTTGGTTACCTGCCGCACATTTTAAATTCAGGTGTAAATCATTAAGTGTTCAACAAATTTAAAGTAAGAGAAGGCAAGCCAGGGTCACTCAAAGGCAGGGGCATTTAGGGCAGGGAGAACTGCTAGTTGGCATCCTTGCAACAAATGAGGGAGCCAGGAAAACCACAAAAATTGGTCATAAGCCTATAAAAACCCAGCATAGAGGCACAGAGGGTTAAATGTATCATAGGCCTCAGGACATTACTATAATACAACCCAATGGACAAAAAAAAAAAACAGGGCAGCTGCAGAGTTTCCTTGAAGGGCCAGGGTCAGGAACCAAGTACTCTGAAGGATCCCTGATTAGACAGGTCTCTTGAGAACAGTCATTTAATCTCTCAAAGCCATTCTCTATCTCTAAAATGAAAATAGTGATTCTGTCACTGCTTACTGAACAGGCTTGCGGTGGAGATCAAAAATAACAGAGCTGGACGGAGTCACTGACATGATTTCACACCTTGACCTGTCCTTTCTCTTCTCGGCTTCCAGGGCCCCAGACTGTCCTGTCGCCTTCTCATTTGTTGGCCAGTCCTGCTCAGCCTCCCATGCTGGTTCCACTTTCTGATCTCTAAATGTTGGAGTACCCTAGGGTCCAGTCGTCATTTTTTTTTCTCTTCTCTATCTGTAGTCTTTCCCCAGGTAATCTCAAAGCTTTAAGCATGATTCATTTTGCTGATCATCTCCACATTTATATTTCCAGTCTTAACTTCCCTTCTGAACGCCAGACATCTCCACTTGATGTCTAATAGGGATCTCAAACTTTATATGGCCAAAATAGACCTCTTGATTCTCCATCATCCAACCCTAGTCCTTGCTATTTTTTTAAAAGATTTTATTTATTTACATGAGAGGGAGAAGAGCGAGAGGGAGGGAGGGTGAGAGAGAGAGAGAGAGAGCACACAGAAGGAGAGGGAGAAGCAGACTCCCCACTGAGCAGAGAGCCCTATGTGGTGCTATATCCCAGGACCCTTAACCGAATGAACCACCCAGGCGTCCCTAGTTCTCCCTATTTTAGTCAATGTTATCCACTCAATTGTTCATGCTAAAAATCTCTAGGAGATATCTTGAGTCTACCCTTTCTCTCTTCTCTTATATCCAATCCATCAGCAAGACCTAGCAACACTATCTCTGAAACACACCTCAAGTCTGTCCACTTATTTCTACTTCTACCACCACTGCCCTGGTCCAAGCCACCATTTTTGCTCATCTGAATGTTTACAATCTATTCTGAAATAGTTGCCCAGTTTACCAAGTGCCCTCTGCAATCTTTTTTTTACATTTATTAGAACTTTTATATAAATGTATGACACATAAATAAGAAATGCATTTGATACAGAATTTTTTATTTTAGAAGAATACACATGTGTATGTAAAAAATAAAATAAAAACTGAACAAAGGCCTACAAGGATACACACATCTATGAGGCATTTAACTTCTTAGAAAGAAAATAGGATAGGAATGAAGGACAAAATGGACTTAACTTTTACACATACTATTTCCTTATTTTATTAAAAAACATAAGATCTTCTCAAACTCAACACCCAAAAAACAAATAATCAAGTCAAAAAATGGGCAGAAGACATGAACAGACACTTCTCCAAAGAAGACATACAAATGGCCAACAGACACATGAAAAAATGTTCATCATCATTACCCGTCAGGGAAATTCAAATCAAAACCACACTGAGATGCCACCTTACACCAGTTAGAATGGCAAAAATTGACAAGGCAAGAAACAACAAATGTTGGAGAGGTTGTGGAGAAAGGGGAACCCTCTTACACTGTTGGTGGGAATGCAAGTTGGTACAGCCACTTTGGAAAACAGTGTGGAGGTGCCTCAGAAAATTAAAAATAGAGCTACCCTATGACCCAGCAATTGCATTCCTGGGTATTTACTCCAAAGACACAGATGTACTGAAAAGAAGGGCCATGTGCACCCCAATGTTCATAGCAGCAATGTCCACAATAGCCAAACTGTGGAAAGAGCCGAGATGCCCTTCAACAGATGAATGGATAAAGAAGATGTGGTCCATATATACACTGGAATGTTACTCAGCCATCAGAAAGAATGAACTTTTACATCAGCATGGATGGGACTGGGGGAGACTATGCTAAGTGAAATAAGTCAAGCAGAGAAAGTCAATTATCATATGGTTTCACTTATTTGTGAAACATAAGGAATAGCATGAAGGACATTAGGAGAAGGAAGGGAAAAATGAAGGGGGGGGGGAAATCGGAGCGAGAGATGAACCATGAGAGACTATGGACTCTGAGAAACAAACTGAGGGTTTTAGAGGGGAGGGGGGGGATGGGTTAGCCCAGTGACGGGTATTAAGGAGAGCACGTACAGCATGGAGCACTGGGTATTATATGAAAATGATGAATCATGGATCACTACATCAAAAACTAATGATGTATTGTATGGTGACTAACAACATAATATAATAAAATTAAAAAATAAATAAAAAATAAGAACTTGAAATGAACATTTCAGTATGTTAAAATGTCAATTCTTAGTTGGACATTTGGATATTGTTCTTTGTAAATTTCTTCTAATGTTCTCAATTAAAAGAACATAAACACATAGAAGGGAAGATAAAGAACAGGAAGTTAAAAGATATCCCTGAGCCCAAGAATGCATTAAAAATTTAAATATATCCTATGCATAAACAGGTGGCAAAATATTTCAATTTCATGAAAAAAAAGGAAGTCCTGCTCTATTCCTTATTTTAATTGGAATATTTCTACTTGCCTTCACACTGTACAAAATCTTAAAAATGTAAATCATATCATAACCTGTTTAAAGTCCTCCAAAGGCTTACCAACATGTTTAGAATCAAACTCAAATTCTTTCTCAAGACCCACAAAGTCCTGCCTTATCTAGCCTCTAACCATCTCTCCATCCTCCTCTGCTGGCACTCTGATTATCCAATTCCCAGCCATGTTTCCCTTCACTCTGTCAACCACATGTTCGTTTCCACATGAAGCCCCTTTCCTCCTACACATAGGCAACATTTTCCCCCAGAATCTTCTTGTCATGCAAGCCTCTCCGCATATGACAGCCTCAAAGAGACTTCCTTTAACCAAGTGATCTAAAGGAACCACCCAGACATTATTGATCACATCACCGTGTTATAATTCTCTCCACAGCACTAACCACAATCTGATCTTTCACTGTATGTTTATGTATTGGATTTTCTTCATTGCATCTCCTTCATCCCCCATCCTCTTCCCAGAACATAAATTCTATGAGTGCAGAGGCCATGTTATATCCCCAGCACCAAGAACTGTGCCTGGCATACAGAGGGTGTATTAGTTTATTATTGCTGCATAACAAATTACCATCATTTTAGTACCTTAAGCCAACACACCATTTATTACTTCACAGTCCTACAGGTCGGGAGTCCAGGCTCAGGGTGGCTAGGTTCTACAACCTGGTCAGGGCATTAAAGGCTGAAATCAAGGTGTCAGCCTGGCTGAGTTATTTTCTGGGTAGTCTGGAGAAGAATCTGCTTCCAAGTTCATTCAGACTGTTGGCAAATTCCAGCTCCATGAGGCTGTAAGATTGAGGTCTTCATTCTCCTGCTGACTGTCAACAGGGGCCATTCTTAGCTCCTAGAGGCTAACCACATTCCTTACCATGAGGCCTCCTCCATCTTTCAGCCAGCAACTGCATGTTAAATCCTTCCACTGCTTTGAATAGCTGATTTCCTCTTCTATAACCAGCTGGAAAACTCTTTTCAAAGGAGTCATGTGATTCAATGAGGCCTACCTGGATAATCTCCAGATCTTAAGGTCAAGTTGCCAAGTAATATAACCCAATTGCAGGAGCAAAATCTATCATATTTATAGCCCTGGGGATTATTTGAAACATGTACACCAGGGGCAGGGAATCTTGGCACCCATTTTAGAAATCTGCCTACTGCAGAGGGTATTTGCAAACATTTGCTGAATGAAAAAATTGAATAACAGATGTGTTCATCTAAAATCATAAATAACTTCACCAATGTCAACATTAAAGTAATTATGATTCATAAAGATGTCCCTGTGACATCATGAAAAGGTTAAACTGGGTATGACTGCCATAGTAAAGACAATCCAGCAAGGCAAGGCTATTTTTGATTTACAGTTTGGGACTCAGAAAGATAGATTCTAGTCAGCTGGTAAAGTTTAAAAAGATGGAAACAAATATAAGTAAAGAAAAACCGTAAGCTAATTGATAAGGGTTGGTTTCCATATGACTCAGCTACTTTCTAGCTCTGACTTTCGTCAATTTATTAAACATGTCCAGTTCAGTTTTTTCTTTCTAAAATGGGCAGCAATTTGACAGGGGGCCCAGAGGTTTAAATTATTAGAAGTATGTACATTACCTAGTACATTTTCCAGAGAAGAGCATTTTCTTGCTAATTAACCCCCAGTAGTCTGAAGAAGTTAGCTGTTTAAAATGACAGTTCACAGACTTGCTTCATCCAGGCAAGGTTTTTCAGTGAAGTTGCAGGGTAAGAGAGAGAGTAGGGGTATGTTCTAATGTCAGAAAATTAGTCAAAATTCTGGAAAATCTCCTTGGAAATAGGAAATTGCCACACTAAAGGCTTTATTTGTTGGCAAATTTAGTGCAGTTTCATTCTAGTATTGGGGAAAAAGTCTTATTTCTTTAGCTGGTAATGCAAGATAATTGACCAAAATTTAGAGGATATATTGAAGAGAAAGAGAGGAAGAGAGAGGCAAGCCAAGAAACAGACTCTTAACTCTGAGAACAAACATGGTTACCAGAGGGGAGGTGGGGGGGCTGATGGGTTAAATAGGTGATGGGGATTAAGGAGTGCACTTGTTGTGATGAGCACCAGTTGTATGGAAGTGTTGAATCACTATATTGTACACTTGAAACTAAAATCACACTGTATGTTAACTAACTGGGATTTAAATAAAAACTTAAAAAAAAATACTTATCTTTAAATATTTCAATCTCAGCACAGGAAGGGACTCCTAACATAAGAGACAACATAGTGGAGTGGAAGTAAATTCCAGCCCTGCTACAATAGTTCTATGACATTGGACAAGTTTACATAATCTCTCTGTACTTCAGTGTTCTCGTCTGCAAAATGGGAATAATAATTCACCATAGGGCTGATGTGAGTACTAAATGATTCGGTATGTGTAAAATGCTTGGAACTATGCCTGGTATGACATAAATGCTACAAAATCTTTATTGAACAAAAATTCCACCTTTTTTTTTTTTTTTTGATGAACTAGTGTATCAATTCAGGCTCTCTGAGAGACAAGCACCAAGAATGGACACAAGAGGACAAGAGGTTTATAGTATAAGGGAGAAGGGAGCAGAGGTGAACAGGTGAGAGCATTCAGACCATGACACAGGTCAAACACCTGTGAAAGGAGAGAGGGAAGGAAGGAGGATTGACTGGGAAGAGCCTCAGACCCCCGTCCAATTCTCAGAAAGTCTCAGCCAGGCCAGTGGGGGAGTCCACAAGCAAACACTGCCCGTTGGAGGAATCCCATGTCAGGCAGGAAAGTCCTGGCTCTGGTGCCCCAGCCTTGCTCAGATGTCAGCTGGGAAGAACCTAAGGCAAGCATGGCCTTGGCACCGTCAGATGGGAATGGTCCAACAGCGGCTCTCAGCTGAGCTCTCTGCAGCAGGTTCTCTTGAAGGGAGATATAGGTGGCTCACCTTCACAGCCACCACAGCCCCTGGGACTGCATTTGTATGAGTGAAATGCACATATGATACAATGTCTGCTGAGCAATTTTTGGTTAGGCCATCACTTAAAGAACACTGCTAAGAAGCTGACACTGTCCTGGGCAGCTAGCAGGCATTAAGGCACACCTTTCTGCTCCTGAGGGACCAGCCAGGAGGAAGCAGCTGAGGCCAATGTTGGCCCTCCAGTGGGATCCATCAATAGGGAAAGTTGGTATATCGCTGATTGAATGTGTGTGGAAACTAATGCATTGAACCGTTACTGGATTAGACATTCACTGAGCATGGGCTCCAGTGGTGAGCAACCACCTTTTGCATGAAGCCAAATTCAGGCATAATGTGTGTGTGTGTGTGTGTGTGTGTGTGTGTGTGTGTGTGTGTGTATGTGTGCATATGGGTATGTGTGTATGTACATATTACTTAGAGGCCATGTTGCTTTCACTCAAAAGGAAAATAGCTGTATTAGTTCCCACCAAAAAAATAACTATTCTTGGACCTTTAATTACCTACCCACTTTATTGAATAGAAGATTTTCATTAAGAACACTGGCATTGCTTTTTAGCCACCAAAATTATAATATTGAGACTTCTTTGAAAAGCATCAATAATTTGGTGACTTTCTAATTTTTCCCTCTTGAAATGAGCTCACAGACCACATTGCAAAGCTCAGCATACCCAGCTGGCCCTCGACCTGTGGGCTGACCACAGCTCTGTTCTAGACCTTGCACTGCGATGGCAAAAGGGCATAGAACACAAAGACTCAGTGCCAAATGTGGGAGGACATAGCCTATTGGGAAAAACAGACAAGGACAAAGAGCCATGAGAGGTCTTTAGAGGTGCTTTGGGAATTCGGAGAAGTGAGCCTTGATTATGGGAACAGTAGTGGTTAGCTGAGACCTCCAGACAGCCAGCCTTGACAGGCTACTGTGCACAGCTGACAGTCAGCTTTTTCCTCATCTTACTCCAAACCTTGGCTTTTGCTTAATCTTGGCCGTCCCAGCACCGATGGGGTCAGTGTGATCCTTGCCACCCCCAGTCCCGAAGTGATGCTATCATTCATTCACCCATCCATCCATACATCCTTAATCAAGGTCATAATTAAGCACAGAATTCATTTAGATCATAGTTCGTGCTCACATCAGTTACCTTACACAATAAAAATCTGTTTTGTTATATTAATTTGCAATATTAGCCCCTCAAATCACTTTGAGAATAAATGAAAATATAAAGAAAGTAAATTCCAATAATTATAAATGACCTGTTGTCTCAACTATATTTTGCATCGCAAGGTAGAAAGAGCATGACTTGGTGTCAGAATCTCTGCATTTATTGTGGATGACCTGGACAACTTTCTGAACCGCATCCCCCTCATAATCTGAAAAGTAGAGCTAGCAATAGCTATCCTGAAAAGTGTTATATATGCAAAGGGCAAGTATAGTGATTGGATTAGAGTAAAATAAAATGTAGAAAATAAATGTATAAATATGCAAAAAAGGGAATTTTGATTTTTTTAAAGATTTTATTTATTTATTTGTCAGAGAGAGAGAGAGAGTGCACACAAGCAGGGGGAGCAACAGGCAGAGGGAGAAGCAGGCTCCCTGCTGAGCAGGGAGCCCGATGCGGGACTCGATCCCAGAACCCTGGGATCATGACCTGAGCCAAAGGCTGACACTTAACTGACTGAGCCACCCAGGAATCCCAGGAATTTTGATTTTTAAAACTAATCTGGAGGTAGGAAAAGTCCTCCTAAAGAAGCAAAAAAAAATCAGAAATCATAAAGGAAAAGTATAATAGCTTTGAATACATACAAATTATTAACCTCCATATGGTAACATATACATGAACAAAATTCTTAAAAAGCATATAACAGACTAGGAAAAAAATAATTGCAATGTACATAACTAACAAAGATCAATAGCTATAGTATTTAATGAATTCCTTCAAATTAATAAGAAAAATACAACCCCACAGAAAAATGACCAACTATTATATATGAACAATTCACAAAAGAATTACAAATAGTCAATCAAGATCTGACAACATTCTCAACTTAGCTAGTTCATAAGGAACTTAGATTTAAATAATGAGGTGATATCATTGTTTTCACCCACCATATTGACAAGAAATCTTCAATATTGATAACATACCTTACAGAGAGATAAATGGGAAAATGGGTACTTTTATATGTTGCTATATATGAGATACTATGAGTCAAGATACTATGCAGCAGGCTTCACTCTTATGACTCTTGGCTCTAAATATGGGGGAAAGCCAGCTTCAGCTAACTTGAACAAACAAACAAACAAAAAAGGAAATTATTATTATAATCATTAAAAAGAAATGGTGATGTGTCAAATCTTAGTGCTGCTCATGGGGTTTGACTGAGACCCCCGGAACCAGACACACAGACTGCATTTGGACTCATCCCTTCTGATCCTCTCTGCATGTTAGCTTCAGATTTCTCTTTCTTGGTGTTGACTGGTTTTCTCCATTTGTTGGAAAACATGGCAACCAGCAGATTCTGAATTTTATGCCTTATGGGTTCAACCAACAGAAAATTACTAATTTAAGTTTCAAGTTCAAGGAAGGGACTCACTGGCCCTGATTAGAACCAATGGCCACACCTGGACCAATAATTGATAACCTGAGAGATGGGATTCTAGGACCAGCCCAGCTTGAGTCTGGGCCCACTCTTGATGCCATGCACTGCAGCAAAAGATGAGTACATTCAACTTGACAACTCCCACCAGAAGGATGAGAGAAGGCATAATTCCTAAAAGAGGGGAATGCTATTCCCAAAAATATATATATATATGCTAGCCAGATATAAAAGCAGTCAAAATATATAGGCATAAAATATCTTTTTAAATTAATTAGGCAATGAAAAGATGAATTAGCAGTTGATTAGAAGTATTCGGCACTATCTATCAAGATTAAATGCATATAACCTTATGCCCCTAGTTCTACTTCTTGTCATTTACCCTAAAAAAATTAACATTTATACACAAAAAGGGGTTCGTTAAATTATTAATTCATTCAACAAATATTTTGTGCATATCGTGTGCCTGTACTGTTTTAAGAGCCGAAATAATAGTAGTAAAAGGAGAAAAGTTTCTGCATTTATATCTGAGTGGAGAACACAGATGATAAGCAAGTGATTGGCACATTGCAATTGTTTATTATTAAGCATTCTGTCCAATTTCGATTTCTAGACTTCACAATCTCACAATATAAATGTATTTTCAATTGATGCTCAGGGAGTTTTCATTATCTTCAAAGCTCCATTTGTGATACCACATACACTCGCAATTGGAAATGGTATCAGGTTATGTCTAATTTTTATGGAATTGTACACTTTACAAAGAGCTTTCACATTTACTATCTCATTTCTCTCATGCACCAACACTGTGACTTAGGTAGAAGAGGCAGGCATTATTATTATTTTGACCAGTATTGAATCTCCAGAGCCAAGCAAAATGCAAAGTGTAAAGTGGGCCCCAAATAAGAGTTGGTTGGAGGAATCAAAATTAAAAGCCACAGCTAAGGACACAGAGCCACTTAGGTCACATAGCAAGTCATCTAACCTAGAACTGCTAATTCCAATTCTCGGATTTTCTCCAGCCACATGATGTTTGTAATTTCTATAATCATCTAATCATAAGATTTTAGGTACTCCCATTATACTTTGTAGCTGCCATTCCTCTGAGTTTAAGGACCTTGGAGTTTTGCTTTTTCGTTCTGAAATAAATCGATATTTTGTTGAGAGTCAATTCATAAAACATGAACTACTCTCAGAAAACCTGGGAACCAAGAGCAACTAGAGCTTACAGGATGGGGTATAGAAAATAAAGTTGGTAACACTCAGATCGGAGCCTCCTGAGTAATCTAAGACTCATGTTTTCATTTTAAAAATATATGTGTGACTTGGACAAGTCACTACCTCTCTATGAAATGGGGTGATTATTCTAATTGAATGCTGATCCCTTCTGGCTCTGAAATGTGATGTTGCATCAACTTTTTCAGCCACACCTGCTGAATAATTGTGGACATCAAGGGTTGTGTTTTAGTTGACCCTGAAGGGCAGGGAAGGGATACACATTGCAAAACAAAGTTATTTCAGGCAGTTCTGTGAGCAACTGAGTGTGTTAGGCTCCACAAGTTGCAAACTTATGATAGAGAACAAGAATTAATTCTTTTACATTATAAAATGACTCAACAGAGGAGAATTTGTTTGAGCCCGCCCTCCTCCATGGAAAAGGAAAGACTCATAAACTAGGACATGACTGCAGACGCCTGGGTAGACGTAACAGTTGTGCACAACAGAAAAAGAAAATCTGTTCTTAGCCAATCACCTGTACTAAAAGTCTGCTGGCTGAACCAATCCTGAAACAGGGTAAAACACCATTAGTTACATCCTTTCAGATTACAAAAAATAACAAACACACAGAGCCCCTCCCCTAATTTTCATGACAGCCTTCTGCAGTGGAAAATGTGTGGGTTTTGGAATATCAAAAAACCCTGGTTGCAAACTCCAGGCTTTGCCCTGAATAACCTTGGGTAAACCATTTAATCTACCTAACCTCAAGTTTCTAATCTACAAAATTATGATAAAAATATTAACTTTCCAACATTTTTAGTCACAGATGCATTTAAGCCGCTACTTGAATCCTGACACCAAGTAGATGCTGAATAAGTATATGGATGTACCACAGTGTGTATGCCTATTCTATTCTATTCAACTTTTAAGGGATATCTGAGTTGTGTCAAGTTTTGCCATTATAAATATGGCTTCTTTGAACATCCATATACAGGCTTTTTGAGTGAACGTATGTTTTCATTTCCCTGAGATAAATGCCCAGAGCAGATTACAGGGCCATTATATGTTTAGGTTGGAAAGAACTTGCCAAAGTGTTCTCAAGAGTGGCTGTACAGTTACCAGTCACTGTACTGTCACTGTTTTTTATTTGAGCCATTCTGATACCTGTGTAATGATATCTCATGGTTTTAATTTGCATTTCCCTAATGCTAATGATGTTGTACAATTTCCATGTGCTTATTTTCCATCTGTTTATCCTGTTTGGTGAAATGTCTATTCATGACTTTGCCTATTTTCTAACCGGGTTGTTTCTTTGCTATTGAGTTTTGAGAATTCTTTATATAGTCTAGATATTAGTCCTTTGTCAGAGAAGTGGTTTGCAAATATTCTGCAAGACAAGTCTGCATCTCGCCTTTTCATCCCCCAATGTCATTCCCACAGCAAACTTTCTAATTTAGCTATCCAATTCCTTTGCCTTCACAAGTAAATCTTAGAATAATATTTACAAAAAATATTACTGAGATTTTGATAGGAATTTCATTAAATCGGTGTATGTTAGGGGAGAATTGACATTTTTTACTATACTGATTCTTCCAATCCATGAACATGGCACTCCTCTTCATGTATTTAGATCTTCTTTGATTTCTTTCATCAGTATTTTGTCCTATAATACTTCAACATGCATGTCCTGTACAAATTTGTTTTATTTCCACCTAACTATTTAATTTTGTAAGCAATTGCAAATGGTATTATATTTTAATTTTGGCGTCTGTGTGTCCATTGCTAGTTCATAAAAATATGAGGCAGTTCAACGAGGATATAAGGCAGTTTAGGAGGATCCTGAACTCCTCCCTCAGTTACAACAAATCTACAGTTACATATGCAACAAATCTCTTTGAGAAAAGCCTGAAAACTAGCTGAACAGATCCTCCACAGCAAAGGATACAAAGACCACATCTAGAGGAGTAGGAGAGGCAGAGACAATGTCACCAAACCCCCGCCCCCCAACTGGCAACCCACAGTCCGGCAGAGTCACGAGAGATCGCACACATCAGGCACACAACTCCTGGGATCTATACCGGAAAGACGAGCCCCCAAAACAGCTGGCTTCAAAGACCAACAGGGCTTGCATGCAGGAGAAACACAGGGCTGTAGGGAATGGAGATTCCACTCTTAGAGGGCTCATGTGCAGACTCATTCACTCGGGGACCCTACAGAAAAGCAGCATTTGAAAAGCGCCTAGACCACATCTGAACTAGATTCATTTGCCAACCTTAAGTCAGCCATGGGGAGCAGAAGCCTGTTGGGACTCTCTCTGGGGATGGAGGTGTTGGCAGGCACCAGTCTGGGTGTTCCCCTCCACCTTGCAGGTGCCAATGTGGGTGGTAGCCATCTTCACACTCTTCCTGCTGGCTAGCCCCATTGACCATCTTGCTCCCACTGGAGCCTGACCCCTGACCCTGGGCAGCACGCCCCCCCATTCCTCCACACTGTTCTTGAGGGCTCGAGTTTGGAAGATTCAATATCATTCAAATGTTCATGTTATCCAAAACAATTTAAAAATTCAATGCAATTCCTATCAAAATTCCAATGGCATTTTTCACATAAATAGAAAAAATTGAAAATTTACATGGACCCACAAAAGATCATACAGCTCAATAAGAAAAAATAACCCAATTAAGAATGGGCAGAGGGTCTGAATAGACATTTTTCCCAAGAAAATATGGTGTTCAACATCACTTACAGTCGGGAAAATGCAAATCAAAACCACAATGAGATAACACCTCACACCTGTCAGAATGGTTAGTATCAAAAAGACAAGAAATAACAAGTGTTGGTGAGGATGTGGAAGAAAGAGGGTCCTGTGCACTGTGGTGGGAATGTAAATTGGGGCAGCCACTGTGGGAAACAGTATGGAGGTTCTACAAAAAATTAAAATTAGAAATATTCCACTTCTGGGTATTCATCCAAAGAAAATAAAAACACTAATTCAAAAAAGATATATGTATCCCTATAATCATTGCAGCATTATTTGCAATAGCCAAGATATGGAAACAACCAAAGTGTCCATTGATAGATAAATGGATAAAGAAGATATGGTATACACACATACCCACCCCCCACACACATATACACAATGGAATACTACTCAGCCATAAAAAAGAATGAAATCTTGCTGTTTGTGACAACATGATAGAACTTGAGGATATTATGCTAAATGAAACAGGTCTGACAGAGAAAGGCAAATACTGTATGATTTCACCTACACGTTGAATCTAAAAATCAAAACAAATGAACAAACAAAACTCATAGCAATACAGAGGACAGATTGGTGGTTGTGAGAGGGGACAGAGGTTGGGGGGGTGGGCAAACAGATAAAGGAGAACAAGAGGTACAAACTTTCAGTTAGAAAAGAAATAAGTCATGGGGATGTAATAATCAATAATATTGTATTGAATATTTGGAATTTATAAGAGTAGATCTTGAAAGTTCTCATCACAAGGAAAAAAAATGTTTATAACTTGTAGGAGGACAGAGGATAAGCCTTATTGTGATGATCACTTCACAATGCGTGCAAATGTTGGATCATTATGTTGTACTCCTGAAACCAATACAATGTTGTATGCATATTATGCATCATATACATGTATATATGTCAATTATACATCAATTAAAAAATAAATAAATAGAAAAACAATTAGTTGTTGTATGGTTATCTTGTATTCTATCATCTTTCTGAACTTTTAAGTTCTACAAGAGGGTTTGGGGTTTTATTATTTGCTTTTTGTAGATGCCTTAAATTTTCTATACAGGCAATCATCATCTGCAAATGACAGTTTTATTTCTTCCTTCCTGATCTGTGTGCCTTATATTTCTTTTCTTGTCTTATTTTCACCAGCTAGAACTTCAGTATTATATTGATTAAGTGTGATGAGAGCTAACATCCATGTCTTTTTCCCAATTTTAAAGGGAAATTATTCAGTCATTCACCACTAAATGGTAACTGTAGATATTTTGTAGGTTCTTTTTATCAAGTTGAGAAAGTTCACTGGTATACCTATTTTTCTGAAAAAAAAAATTTTAATCATGAACAGGTATTGAGTTTTGTCAAATGCTTTTTTCTGCATTGGTTGGCAAGATTATATAATTTTTCTTCTTTACCTGTTAATATAGTGAATTACACTGATTGATTTTTCAATATTGAACAAGGCTTAAATTCTTGGTTAAATATCATTTGATCATATATATTACTTAATTTTATTTATTTTTAATATATATTAAATACTCTATTAAAGATTTTTTGTTTCTTTTATTATTTTGTTGAACATACCTTGTTAAATATTTTATATATTTTAAAGATTTTTATGTTTATGTTCATGAGGGATATTCATCTATAGTTTTCTTTTCCTGTACTGTCTTTTTTGAGCTTTCATTTCAGAGTTAATATTAGCTTCAGAAAATGAATAGGGAAGTGTTACCTTCTAATTCTGGGGGGGAAAAGTTGTGTAGAACAGATTTATTTATTTATTTTAGAGAGAGTGAGAGAGAGAATCCCAAGCAGACTCTGCAGGGCTTGATCCCACAACCCCAAGACCACGACCTGAGCTGAAACCAAGAGTCGGAAGCTCAATAAACTGCACTACCCAGGCATCCCCGGAATGGATTTTGATTATTCTTCAAGTGTTTGGTAGAATAATCCAGTGAAACCATCTGAGCCTGGAAATTTCTTTTTTGACAGTTTTTAAATTACCAATTCAATTTCTTTAAGTGTTATTGGGCTATTCAAATTATCTCTCTTATCTGTGTGGAGTCATTCACTTATTATCTTTTAAATGCCTGTAGGATCTATAGTAATATCCTCTGATGCATTCTTTATATGGGTAATCTGAATCTCCTTTCTGTTTTTGTCAGGCTTGCTAGTGGCTTGCCAATTATATTGATCCTTTGTAAGAGCCAGTTTTTTGTTCATTGATTTTCTCTACTTTTCTGTTTTCAGTTTTATTAATTTCTGCTTTCATCATTATTATTTTCTTCTTTCTGTTCACTTGGGTTTATTTCTCTCATCCTTTAATTTCTTGATGTGAGAGCTTAGATTATTAATTTGAAACTTGTCCTATGTTCAAATGTAAGCAGTTAGCATTAAATTTTCCTCTCTGCACTATTTTAGCTGCACTTCACAAATTTCAATATATTTTACTTTCGTTTTCTTCCAGTTAAATATGTTTTTAAAAATTTATTTGTTTAGAGAGAGAGAGAAAGAGAAACTGTGTGAGTGGGGGCAGGGTCAGAGGAAGAGAATCTCAAGTAGGCTCCCCGTTGAGCATGGAGCCTGATGCAGGGCTTGATCTCACAACCCTGAGATCATGACCAGAGCCTAAAGAAATCTTAACCTAAAGTTGGTTAAGCATCAACTGAGCCAGGTGCCCCATCTGTGTATTTTTTTTAATGTCCCTTGAGAATTCCTCTTTGACTCATGGGTTATTTAAAAGTGTGTTGTCTAATTGTTAAGTGGAAATTTTCCTGTTACTTTTCTATTAATGATTTCTAGTTTGATTCCATGTGGTCAGAGAACATGCTCTGAATAATTCTCATTCTCATAAATTTGCTGTGGTTTGTTTTATGGCCCAGCATATGGTTAGTGATTTATTATATGTCTCATGGGGTGCTTGAAAAGAACATGTATTCTGTTGTTGGGTGGAGTGGTTTGTAAATGTATATTCCATCTTATTGGTTGATGGTGTGGAGTTCTACTATGTCAATGATTTTCAGTCTAGCCATTCTATCAGTTGTTGAGAGAGGAATGTTAAAGTTTTTGATTTCTTTGTTCAGTTCTACGAGTTTTGCTTCCTGTAAAATAATTATTGATATATTAGGACTTAGGTTTGCCATTTAATTCCATCTTTTGTATCTTCTGTTTTTCACTGTTTTCTTTTCTTGCCTTCTTATGGGCTACTGAAACACTTTCAGAACTCAATTTTGATTTATCTGTGATGTCTTTGAGTATATCTTTTTGCACAGTGTTTTAGTGGTGGCTCAATATGATAGATACAGAATTTATCACAATTTACTGGTGTCAACATTTTACCAGTTAGAATGAAATATAGAAACTTTACTCCTCTTATGTCTCTTTACCCTACTATACTCAAAATAGAATTGTCTTAAATATTTCCTCTACATACCTTTAGCACCATATCAGACTGTATTATTATTTTTGTTAAAACTGTCAAACATATTTTAGAAACTCAAAAGACACCCTTTTATGTGCTTACCACATTCCTTCTTCCTTCCCTAATGTTCCAAGATTCTTTCTTTTTGTTTAAAGAACTTCCTTTATCCATTCTTTTAAAGTAGTTGTCCTAGTGACAAATTCCTTTATCTTAGACTATTTCCTTTTTATTCCTGAAGGATATTCTTACAGATCTAGAATTGTGGATTAATAGTTCTTTTCTTTCAACAGTTAAAAAAAAATGCCATGCCATTTTCTTTTGGTCTGTGATTTCAAATGAGGAATGTGCTGTCCTTTGAATGGTGTTTCTTGTATAGTTAAGGTGTTGTTTCTGTCACTGCTTCAGGAGTTTTTCTTCAACTTTCAGATGTATGACCATAAAGTATCTTGGTGTGGATTTTTTCTTAGTTCATCCTGTTTGGAGTTCACTCAGCTTCTTGAATCTATAAGGTTTATGTCTTTTGCCAAATTTGGGAAGCCACTATTTCTTCAAACACTTTCCATTCTCAACCTCTTTCTCCTCTCTTTGCAGTACTCTAGTGACACAAATATTAGGTCTCTCGTTTTTGTCATAGAGGTTCCTGAGTCTCTGATACTTTTACTTTAGTCTATCTTCTCTCTGCGTTAAGATTGAGAAATTCCTATTTTCTTTCTTTGGATTTGCTGATTTTTCCCTCTGATCCCTCCATTCAGCTATTGAGTCCATCCACTGAGCTTTCTATTTTGGTTACCGTATTTTAAAGTTCTAAAGTTTAGGTTTCTTTATAGCTTCTGTTTCTTTGCTGAGACTTTCATTTTTTAATTTGTTTCAAACATGTTTATAATTGCTCATTGAAGCATTTTTATGATGGCTGCTTTAAAATTTTATCAGCTGAGCAGAAGGGACAGAAAAAAGAATTTGTAAACTGGAAGAAAGAACAATACAAATTTACCAATCTTAACAACAAAGAGAATAAACTGAAAAAAGAGATAGACACTCAGGGACCTGTGTGACTATAATAAATGTTCTAACATTTGTATCACCAGAATATGGAAGAGAGAAAAGAAAAGAAAGCTGAAAGAAATAATATCTGAATACTTCCCAAATTCTAACATTTCTGTCATCTTGGCGTTAGCACTCATTGTCTTTATTCATTGATGTTGAGATTTTCCTGGTTCTTGGTAGTATAAGTTATTTTCAACTGGAACGCGGACATTCTTAGTATTCTGTTAAGAAACCCCAGATTTTACTTCAGCTTTCTGTTTTCATGAGCTTTCTATGGTATTTCCTCAGTACTGCCAGGTTGAGATAGACAAGGTCCTCACTTGGCCTCTGTTGACACCTGAGGAGGACAGAGCAGGAGGCTCCATGATACTACTGGGAAGAAGTGGGATATCCAACTTCTCAGTAGGCCTCCTTCGATAACCCCAAAGGAGAGGAGTAAGAGTGCCTCATAAATGCTCTCCACACACCCTCCAATGTCACCACAGCGGTTGTATGGTCTCATTACCACTAGACACTGGTAAAATCTTGACTATCCACTAGCTCCTCTGAAATCAGCCCACTAAGTGTCTTTCCCACAGTCCCACAGCTAGGAGAATTGGAGTGACATATTATCTGCAGGGAGGAGAGGGAGGTGAACCTCATTACTGTAGGTTGTGAGTACAAGTCTAGGTTTCACACATGACACTGTGGTTGGAATGGGGGGCAGAAGGAGAGTTCATGCCTACTTAGCAGGAATGAAAGTCCTTTTCTAATGCCATCCAGTGAGTGGAGGGGTACCTTGTTATATCCAAGCTAGGGTGGAGCCCTAGGTTACCCTTGGTGTTTGCTGACATGGGTAGGGGGTGGGGCCACAATCTCGTTCTTATGGTGTTTGGCTAGAGTAGAGCAGCTATTGTCTAAAAATTATCTGTGATGTGAGACTACCCTTTTCTTGGTCCTTTGGTTTCAGAGAGCAGGCTTTTTGGGGGGCTTTCTTTTCCCTGTACCTGTTAGCTTTTCAGTGTTCTAACTTCTCCAATTCCAATTTTGACACATGTAAGGCAAAAAGAAAATCCAAGGACCTAATTTACTCATTGTTCCTTGGGTTCCAAGGTCCCTAGACAGTTTTTCCTCTTTGCTCACCTAACAGACATTCTATGTTTGCTTTATATATAATGTCAGGGGTTATTAGTTGTACTCAGTGGGAGGAACAGAGAAAAATCATCTATCTTCATGGAAGTTGAAGTTATGAATATCCATCTTTATTAAAATGTTATTACAAAAACAGTTTTGAGTCACATTAAATAAAATGTGAAAGCTAGAAAAAAGAATTCTAGATGATTTTGCTAATATTAAAGTTGCAATCACACGCAAGATTCAGACTTGGAAGTGGTACTTATTTGCTCATATCTGTAGCAAAGGCATGTAGATGTCTGGCCAATGATCCAAACTAAAAGCTAGTCTTGGTAAGCAGATAAATAACTGCCTTTGGGTGTGTGGTTTGATGCTGCTAAGTAAGCCAGCCTTCCTCAAATAAATCCTCTCTCTGGCTAGTGCATAGCATTACCAGGCTTAAGCTTTATCCTCTAGCTTATGTCTATAATACCTGTTGAAATATAAACATCCATGGAGAATATATGGTACTATTCTAGACCCCAATAGTGCTGCATGCTGTGAGAATTTACCAGTAGAGAGGAGCAAACAGATACTTAACAGAACCAATTAGATATGAGGACTGGTCATCACAACCCCCCAAATATGTTCTTTTAGACACACATACACAGTTACATACATAATCTCCAAAATAACAACCAAATGAACAAACAAAAATACCCAATTTAAATGGCACTTTGGATTATAACTAATATATTTGTTGACAGCTGCTTGGTGTGTTCACAAGGTGCCAAGAAGTTGGGTGCAATATGTCCTCCACACTAGCTGGAAGAAAGATTTGGTCCCCTCTGTTCTCTTGCAGCCAATTCAGGAGCTAAGCTCAGTAAGTATTTATTAAGCATGTACTATATGACAGGCATCAGATTATGTACTAGGGATAAGAATTTATAAATCTCTTCTCTATGCTTTCTCTTAGTTGATGGCTCTTACACCAAAGAGATGTTTCTAGGAAATTTCAATTCTTCTGCTTGGGGGTGTCTAGGCAATTGGCTTTCTTAATCATTCATCTGTACTGCAGTTTAGAAACTGTTTTCCCTTATCCCAACACACTAATTCTTGAATAAGGTAGAAACCTCACCTATTGTCCCCAAGCAGAAGAATTGGAGTGAGGTCTTAAATAGTGGCCTTTAACCCCCAGGCCCAAGACACTTTTCACACCACACTGAAATGCTGCTCAGCTCCTGAGAACCATTTTCCCCTTAAGCTCTGTCAGTCTTTGTTAAAATCCCACCTTATGATTATGTTCACTTTTCTAAACACTTCCACCAAACCAAAACTCCACGAGGGTGGGGACTTTATCATTATAATTCATTGTCACTTTATACATCTGTCCTTGTTGGTCTTCTATTAGTATTTGTTGAATTAACTTCAGAGACTGCCAGAGAATCTAGATTCTGGAAGTGAAAAAATAACCCTTGATGCTCTTCTTTGTGATTAATCGACGTGGTTCACTCCCTTCCTAGCTTAGTGATCCCAGCTAAATTAATAAAATTCCCTTAGCTTAGGGTTCTTTTTGGAAAATGAGCATAATAGTGCTTACCTGACAAGGTTGTTATGAATATAAGAAATACTCAATAAATGGTAATTATTTAAAATATGTAAAATTTCTAAGACACTCTTTGGTTTGGAGCAAGCCTTCTTCCCTCCCCTCTGCTGGATAACAAACTTCATGAGGACAGGAATATGACCATTTATAAACCATAGCACAGTGCCTTGTACTTATCAGCCACTGGAAAGAAATTTGCTAAATGAATAGGTAAAGAATACAATACTGCAAAAGGATGTTTAATTGTCAGTGTTACAAAATATTTAACTTTACTAAGAGCAAGTTAGTATGGTATTTTGGCAGTTTAGTAAATCTATGTATATCTTCTAGACTAAAATAAAGTATATGATCACCAATCACTCTGAATCTTCTCACTTTAACACATTTACTCTATTATTTATTTTACTTTTGAAGTCCCCATCAGCTCCCTACAACTTGCCTTTATCCTTTCCTGGGAACTAATCATTCATTCATGCATGCAATTAACATTTACTGAGCACTTACTGTCTACCACAAGCCAGGTTGCAAAGATTCATAAGACTCTCTCTCTGCCTCTAAAGGATTTATATGCTACAAGGAAAAACCAATGCATAAACAATTTATAATTAATGGAGGTGTTATGATAGAAGTACAAAAAAGTGCTATGGTTGTAAGAGTGATTCATTCTGCCTGGGGAGTTTGCTTATGGGAGTGTACATGTAGGGAAGTGATTTTTTTTTTCTCTTTGTAAACTAAATTGACTTACTGGGAATAAAAATAGTTTCCATTTGTGTAATACTTTGCAAAATGCTTTCACATCCATTTATTTATTCTTTTTATCCTCACAATGAAGGCTCTATAGTTTAGTGATTTTTTTAAAAAAACATAATCATCAAAAAAGGTAGCTAAGAGGCCAACAGGTAAATAACATGGAAATTTTTTGAAAGCCCCTAGGTAGATGATACAAGCCAAAACAGAAGCAAGACTTTGTTAAAGTTTCACAGAAATCATTCCAAGAAGAGTTAATAGCAAAAACCCATTCCTTCCCCTTCATCCTCAGTGCCACGCCTGATCTACCATCTTGCTTGTGGGTTATTGTAACAACTCTCTAAGTGGATTCCCTGATTCATATCTCAACTCCCTCCAAGCCATTTGCTATACTGGCCATAGATGATAATTTTTACATACACATGGAACCATGTAGCTTTCCTGCTTATAGCTCTTTTACTCTATAGAGCTCCTCACTCCCTGTAGTACAAAGTCTGAATGCTTTTGCTTACTACATGAAACTCTCCATTGTCTAAACCTACCAAATTCTTCAAATTCTTTATTGGTTACTCTCTTCCAACCATTTTATTGATTTTGCTCAAAGCCATCATACTATTTCCATCTTTATGCCTTTTTTGGTCTGTAATGCCTTAGCTCTCCACCTATTTGTCTAGTAAATGATGATAGGCATAGAAAGTGTGCAATTTTTGGTAGTTTTATGGTTTTATTAACACAAATACGACATGTACATAAGCTGTCTATTCATTTTCTTCACTGCACAGCTTGACATTGGGATTGCTGACTTTGATGGACAGCTGGGCTGCTCTTTCCACAGTGGCTTGGTGGTTCTTGGAGGAGACATTGTGAGCAATCTCTGCACAGTGAAATTTGTTGCACATCAGCAGCATTTCAAGCTCCTTGACATTGTGGACTAGGAACTTCTGGAAGCCACTGGGCAGCATGTGCTTTGTTTTCTTGTTGCTCCTGTAACCAGTGTTGGGCATCAAGATGTGGCCCTTGAATCTTCTGCACACCCTATTGTCAATGCTTCCGGGTTTCCATCAGTTGTGCTTAATTTTTTGACACATAGGTCTGATTGGTGTTGGATGAATTTCTTGAGCCTCTTTTTAATGATCTTACACTTCACTGGAGGTCTGGGAGCGACCGTGATATCGAGTAAGAGATGGCTGCCACTTCCACAGGCAGCAATGAGGAAGAGAGGGGTGAAAGTGTGCATTTTTTATACAGTTTATATGTAGACTTACTTAATAGCAAAATCTTGGCAACCCCATTTGGCTCTTGTTTTTTGTTTTTTTTTCCTTAATTCATTACTGAATGAAATACAGTTTGGGAACCACTAATCTAGTCTTCTCTCTCTCTCTCTTTTTTTTTAAGATTTTATTTATTTATTTAGAGAGGGAGAACATGCATGAGCGGGGGAGGGGCAGAGGGAGAGGAAGAGAGATTGCATCTCAAGCAGACTCTGCACTGAGCACAGAGCCAGCCTCAGGGCTCAATCTCACAACCCTGAGATCACAACTTGAGTCGAAATCAAGAGTCTGATGCTCAACCAACTAAGCCACACAGATGCCCCTAGCCTTTTCTCTTTTTTAGGAAAAGAAGGAAAAAGATCTTTATGGTTTTTCTAATTACATATCAAAGATTCATGATTATTTATACTCATTTAACATAGAACTATTCTTCTGAGAATATATTCTGTGCCATGTGCTAAGGCACCAGCCAGGGATAAGTTAAAACAAGGCAGGCATTAATCTATCATGGATCTTATATTCTGTGAAATAAACAGACAATAAAATTAATTAATTAATTTAATTTTATGGATTGGTGGTAAGTGCTATTAAGGAAATAAAGGATGGCTTGAGAAGAGAGGTACTTTGGAGCAGATGGTCCATGAAGATCTCTATGAGGAAATCACATTTAGACGAGATATATGAAAGAGGAGAAGCCAGCCATGCAGTTGAGAGAAGAGTCTGCTGGGCCAGGAGAAATCTTGAGGTCTTTGAGAAACTGAAAGACCAGTGTGGTTGAGCGTGTGGGAGAAGGGAAGAGTGGTACAAGTTCACTGTGGATCATGCAGGACCTCGTAGGCCAAGGCAAGGAAAAAACTGAAAGAATGTAAGCAAGTGAATGATGCACCTGGATGTAACAGATGATACAGGATAAAGGATTATAAAAGGGCAGGAGTGGAAATGAGGAGACCAGTTAGGAGGCTATCATAATGTTCATAAAAGCATCCAGTATTCCTGAAACCTTGAAGCTCAGATATTATGTGATGAACTGCAGGTAATTTTTAAAACATGATCACCATACACAGGCGCTGTGTTGTTTAGGTCCTGGAAGTGGATTTTCAGTGATGAAACTTCTCTTTGTCTCTCCTGGTCTGGCCTTTGCCTGCTTCTCTAACCTTGTTCTAATGGCTGCACTTCACACTCATCCCCCATTCAGGCAACCTTCTCTCCACTTCCTCCAACATGTCCTACTGTTTTACTCCTTCAATCCTTTGCTGCTTTTGCTGATCCCTCTTCCTGAGGTGCTTTTCTCATTCTTCTCTGATCATCCCACCCCCAAGCTACACATATTTTAAGGCTTAGTTCAAATACAACCTCTTCTACGAAGCCTTTCTGAATATCCCAGTTTGAAGTAACCATTTCCGCTTTTGCACATGCTTATACCATGAACAGATGACCTTTTTTTTTTTTTTAAGAGAAGGAGAGAGAGAAAGGAAAGGGGGAGGGGCAGAGGGAGACAGAAAATCTTAAGCAGGCTCCACACCCAGTGCAGAGCCCGATGTGGGACTCGATCTCACAACACTGAGATCACGATCTGAGTCAAAATCAAGAGTCAGACACTTAACTGACTGAGCCACCAAGGCACCCCCTTTTTTTCCCTCAGATGGCCATTTTTAAAACCATGTTTGAGTCTTCATAAAGGCCATGAACCCTTGCCTTGTTTATTTATATATGTATTTATTTAATTATCAGCACCTGGCATAGAACCTGGTTATTTTAAGTAATTTCACTGACTTAGAGGAATGGAAGGGAGGAAGGGAAGAAAGAAGGAATGACATCCTTTTGTATGGTGTTTGAGGGGTGCCATAAGTGGGCAAGAATGCACCCATGGGAATTGATGGCCCCCATTTCAATAAGATCAACAGGAAAACCATCCCAGCACAAAGCCAGCAGCTTCTCATAGACCTGAGACACCATCAAGACTCTGCTGCATAGAGAGACCTTGCTTCAGATTTCAATGAGACTCGGTTATCTGAGTAAGTAGAAGAATCCCTCAAAACTACACAAAAGAGGGTTTATTTACAAAGCCTGTAAATTTTCTAGCTCTCCATTTTTCTAAATTTGTTCCCATCTTTGATTTTCTAAAGTCCCGCTAAAAGACTGAAGTCTTTTCAGTTTGGTGGGAACAAAGTCATTGGACTCACAACTATTTTAGCCCAGCAGATTAAGAGTAGGAGCTCTGGGATTCTGGCTCTACTATTAGCTCTGTGGTTTTAGGCAAGCTGCTTAACACTTCTCTGCCGCAGTTTGTTCATGTGTGAAATGAGGACAATAATAGAGTTTTTACCATAGAGCTGTAAAGTGGATTAAATGTTTAGAATAGCACTGTGCGTGTAAGAGAGTACTAGGTAAATGTTAATATTTAATATTATAAATTGTTAACAGTTAAAATTATGCATTAGTTAACATATAGCCAAGAACTACTGAATTCCTTTTCTTCATTCCATCCTTCCTTAAATAGGAAGAATGCAGGTGCCTCTGTTTTAATTACCATAACATTGCTTATTTTAGAAGTCATGGGATTAAATATATTGGCTACATTGAGGATATATTTTCACCTTCTGCATAGATATGTCTACACTTAACTTACAAAATAGGAGATTTTTCATCTTTGAATCCTCTGTGGTATTTGTTGCTTCAGAGTCTATATTGGCAATGGTGAAACTTGGCAAGATAGCCTAACTTGTATAATGGCAGAGAAATGGCAGAACAACCTTGCCTATGATTCATAAAATTTAAATAAGGCAGTATCTGTCAGACACACCAGGACATTTTTTTTCTATACTGGACTGAGCTGAACACAAGTATAAAGCTTATTATCAATCTCATTTTCAGTTCCTTTGAAATCTTTTTATGAGTCTCCCCTATCTAAGGAGACCAGCCATCAGAGAACAGTCTATGTGTCATAGGGGATTAGGTTAAAAAAATGCTTACAGAAATTCAGTATCCATCGTTCTCTTTCCATTCTATTATTAAGAGGGCATATCTTATCCTCCTTAATAAATGAACCACAGAAGGCTCTAAAGAGGGTGGGACCTTTAGACAGGCAAGAGATGCCTGATGTTTCACCATGGACAGATTCCAGATTATGTCCCCAAGAAGGATGAATAAATAATAAGTCAATAGATCATCTTTCATTTACATTTAAAGTCAACAAACCAATATTTTTTTACACATGGGTTGTGACTAAATTTGAACACTCATGATTATTCACAAAAGAGAAACTATGCTAGTATTCACAAGCAATTTGGACCCACAGACATCTCACCGTCTTACCAGAACCAAGTTCCTAAGTCCCTCAAGGAAATAGAAACTGCTAGCCAAAGAGTTTTCTTGCTTTTTCCACAGCCCCTCTCTCCAGATTCCTCTGGACACCTGCTGAAGCAGTCCATCTTCTTGAAGGTTAGGGAAAACAACTGGACTCACAGTGAGCAAGACTGAAACAGGACATGGGGTGTAACTCAGGAGATGGGGGTTTTGCTTGGTTTTGCCATTTCCTAGCTGTGTTTCCTCATGAATTCAGTTAACGTTAACTTTCATTTACTCAATAATAATATTGCACCCTCCCTCCATCTCACAAAGTTACCTGAAGATGTTAGAATTTTCTAGAAAATGTTGTTGTGTAGAAATTTCTAAGCTGCAAAGTGACATGCAGATGTCACTCTGACTCCACTTGTTCCATAGCATGGGAGTTAGGTGCAGGTGGCCTCTTGTGTTAGACCACCTGAGTTTAAATCCAGGCTCCCACCCACTAACCGTGACCCTGAACAAGTTCATGCTTCCGTTTCCTCATCTGTGAAATATGAAATGGAAGGGCACTGCATGGCACTTAGAACAATGCCTAGAACTTCAAAAGCATTCTATAAAAGTTTGGTTATGATCCAGAAAGGATTTTTTTTAAGTGGCTACCCTTTGACTATGTGTGAGTTTGCAGGATGCCAAGGAATGGATAAGATCTACATCCTACCTTTGGAGGTCTCACAGACTTGTGAAGAGCGGACACTCAGATAAACAAGTGTTATGATGGAGATACAGTGGGATAAAGCATAGGGTACAGATTCACTCCTAATCCCCTGCTCTGTCCTTTTGCTCTTACTCAGTTTCCCCACTCTCCCAAGACAGATTATTTTGATAACTGCATCCATTGTCATGGCTTCAGCTATCAATGGCGCATGAACAGAGTCAAGACCCCTAGCTCAGAATTCCACTCTCACTGCAAGATATGTCCATGTAGCTTACTCTTTTCCCCCTGTACCTGACCCTGTACCTGTTTCAACTAACCCTTCAACCTCATCATTGACCAAACTATGATGATTCTGTCACAGAAATGTTACACCCCACTTCACGACTCCTATACACACCTACTACATTCATCTTAACTGTTACAGGAGCTTCTTCAGCATCTTGATGCCTGTAGTCTCAACCTCCCTTCCCCCCTTCTCTCCCCATTCAGTCACCTGAGTTATTCTAAAGCTGTTATCTGTTCACAATAATCCCTCTAGGAAATCTTCAGTGGTTTCCTATTGCTGATCCAGCAGTGTCTTCTTAGGCCTATAGGACTTTTAACATAAGTCTCAGGCTCCTTTCTACTTTTTTGCATACTTCTCAGACCTCAACACACAAAAAAATTCAATGCATCTTTCCAGAACACATCTATACCCTCTGTACCTCTTCACTTTTGCTCTTGCTGATCCTTCTATTTCAAATGTCTTATCTGCCATCCATCCATCCACTCACCTTCTTTCTCATCCTTCAGTGTTCAGCCCAAATGCCACCAACCACATATCACTTACCCTGATTAGTAAATCCCTCAAGATCTATTGTTCTTTCATATGGATTTACACTTCCATGTATGTTGAACCGAATGAATTGGCAGTTTTTGGTAAGTCAAAAATGGTCAAATAGCAGTAATTTAATATATTCCTCTTCTGATAGCATGTATCCCACTTCATTAGACTTCTTAATTTAAATGTATTCCTCACGTACCCCGTCTTCTTCACCATCGCATGCCCAGTGCCCAGCAGAGTGCCAGACAAGAAGTAGATGCTCACAAAATACTTACAGAATTCAAGGTGATTGCTATGTATGGATCATAATACTTTGTTGACTTCTCTTAAATCTTGGTCTCAATCTTTCTCTCAGGTTCCTGCAGTCTGACAAGGGAAAATCTAGTCACTTGGGGCTATCTTCTCAAGTCAGGACTGAAGAATCCCCCCTGCTTTTTCCATCAGGGCCTACCTACCTTTCCATTTCTACCTACCAACTAATAATTACCTAACCCACATAGGGAAAAATCTACCTCCAGGGCCATCCTTCTTTTAAGCAGTAAGTATATAATTTGTAATGTTACTATTCATTATATTCATTCACTCACTCACTCACTCACTCACTCACTCATTCATTCATTCAGTCATGGGGATCTGATTGGCACTGGGAATATAGCAGTAAACAAGGCAACTAGAGATGATGAATTTGAAATACTTTGCTCTTTGTGCCTAGTCTTCAAACATTTTTCCTCAAAAATCACCCAGAGATATTGTGAACATTTAAAAAATCTTGTATATTTGAAGTTTTTTTATATTTTTTTATTAACATATAATGTATTATTTGTTTCAGGGGTACAAGTCTATAATTCATCAGTCTTACACAATTCACAGCACTCACCATAGTACCTACCCTCCCCAATGTCCATCACCTAGCCACCCCATCCCTCCCACCCTCCTCCACTCCAGCAACCCTCCGTTTGTTTCCTGAGATTTAGAGTTTCTTATGGTTTGTCTCCCTCTCCGGTTTCATCTTGTTTCATTTTTCCCTCCCTTCCCCTATGATCTTTGTCTTGTTTCTCAAATTCCTCATATCAGTGAGATCATATGATACTTGTCTTTCTCTGATTGACTTATTTCGCTTAGCATGATACCCTCTAGTTCCATTCATGTCATTGCAAATGGTAAGATTTCATGTTGGGAAAATTGGACAGCCACATGCAGAAGAATGAAACTGGACCATTTTCTTACACCACACACAAAAATAGACTCAAAATGGATGAAATGTGAGACAGGAATCCATCAAAATCCTTGAGGAGAACACAGGTAGCAACCTCTTTGACCTCAGCCACAGCCAACTTCTTCCTAGAAACATTGCCAGAAGCAAGGGAAGCAAGGGCAAAAATAAACTATTGGGGCTTCATCAAGATAAAAGGCTTTTACACAGCAAAAGAAACAGTCAACAAAACCAAAAGACAACAGACAGAATAGGAGAGGATATTTGCAAATGACATATTTGAACAGTTTTAAGTGTTTTATACATTTGGGATGCCCAGGTGGCTCAGTCGGTTGAGTGTGTGCCTTCGGCTCAAGTCATGATCCCAGGGTCTTGGGATCGAGTCCCACTTCGGGCTCCTTGCTGGGCAAGGAGACTGCTTCTCCTTCTGCCTACTGCTCCCCTGCTTGTGCTTTCTCTTTCTCTTTCTCTCTCTCTGACAAATAAATAAAATCTTTAAAAAAAAAAAAAGTGTATTGTACATTTTAAGTCACCTAAAAATTTTTATCATAAGTTCAAATTGTTGCAAAGGATGTAATTTTAGCATATACTTAAACATAATGACTATATCATTTCAAATATATCCAATGAAATTTGAATATTATAATAATTTAATACCCATGACTAGCTCTTAAAAATATACTAAAAAGTTATTTGGAAATTTTAGACCTTTCCTTTTTCTCTTTGAGCTCACATTTCCAATATACTTTTTCCCTGGATTTTATACATATACATGAAATCAAAACTGTGGAACTGCATATTTAGCTCAATTTACAGAAATTGCCCATCATATATCTTATTGGCAAACCAATAAGCTAAATTACACTTTCAGAAAAATTTTGCCTTTATCTTTTTAGTTCAAATAAATGTACTAATAAGCATTGCAATATTATAAAAACATTGAGAAATAGGTTACAAAATGAAACTTGTAGGATTATGAAAAGTAGTCAAGTTTAAAGTAATATAGGTCTAATATAAATAATACATGTTCATAAATTGTAAAAGATGAATCAAAATGCTAGTTCTCATTAACCAATTTGTAATAGAGTGATGAGTGTACAGCTTATGAAATAATGATGGTGTCGTTCTTCCAATAAGAATGTGTGTCTCTCTCCAGTTGAAAGACAGAGAATGGTAGAATGAAACAAACTTGATCCAACTACATGCCATCTGAGAGACACCCTAGATGCAAAGATACAAATAAGTGGGAAGTAAAAAGATAGAAAAATATGTACCATGCAAACAGTATCCAAAAGAGAGCTGGAGTGGCTATACCAGTATCTGACAAAATAGACTTAAAGACAAAAATTTGTTCCCTAAGACAAAAAAAGCGGGGGGCATAGTGATAATGAGACAACCCATCAGGAATACAAAACAGTTAAAAACACAATGCACCTAACAACAGAGTCACTCAAAACATGAAATAAGATACATAAATTAAAGGGAGAAATAGATGATTCAACAACAATATTTGGAAACTTCAATAACCCACTTTCAGTAGTGGATAGAACAGCTTGGCACAAGATCAACAAGGAAATAGAAAACTTGAATACTATAAACCAACTAAATGTAACACATATCTATAGAACACTCTGGTCAACAACAGCAAAGTAGATTTTTTTCTCAAGTACATGCGGAACATCCTCGAAAATAGAGTATATGTTAAGAAGCTATAACACAAATCTCAATAAATTTAAAATTTTAGTATGTTCTTTGTCCACAATAGAATGAAGTTACAGTCATAATAACAGAAGGAAATTTGAGAATTCACAATATGTGAAAATTAAACAAAATGCCCCTAAACAACAAATAGGTCAAAGAAGAAATCACGAAGCAAATTACAACATAGTTTGAGATAAATGAAAACAAAACACAAAATACTACAACTTATGAAACTCAACTAAAGCAGCAATCAGAGGGGAATAATGCTATAATGCAAGATATAATGCTTGCATTTAAAAAGGAATAAAGATCTCAAATCAATAACCTAAATTTCTGCCATAAGAAACTAGCAAAGAGATGAATAAACTAAAACCAAAGCAAGCAGAAAGAAGATCATAAAGATTTAGAGCACAAACAAATGAAATAGAGAATAGAAATAATAATGAACACCAATGAAACCCAAAGTTAGCTCTTTGAAAAAAATCAACAAAATGACTTTTAGCTAGGCTGACAAAGAAAAAAGTAAAGGACTCAAGTTACTAGAATAAGAAATAAAAGAGAGGATCTGGAAACCAACCTCACAGAAATAAAAAGGATTGTAAGGAAATACTATGAACAATTATATGCCAACAAATTAAAAACCTAGACAAAATAGATATATTTCCAGATAGACACAAACAACTGAAACAGAAGTAAGAAGAAATAAAAAATCTGAATATACCTAAAATAAAGGGATTGAATTAGCAATTTTAAAACTTCCCACAAAGAAAAGTCTGGGCCCAGATGGCTTTACTGGTGAATTCTACACAATTAAAGAAGAATTAATACCCATCCTTCACATACTCTTACAAAAAATTAGAAGAAGAAGGAACATTTCCCAACTTATTCTATGAGACCAGTATTACCTGGATACTAAAACCAAAGACATCACAATAAAACTACAGACCAATATCCCCTATGAATATAGATGCAAATATCCTCAACAAAATACTAGCAATCCAAATCCAGATATATATATTAAACAGCATAACCAAGAGGGATTTTTCTCAGAAATGCAAGATTGGTCTAACATCTGGAAATCAACGTAATACATTATATTAATAGAATAAACCACAGAAACCACAATCATCTAAAATCGTCTAAATAGATGCAGAAAAAATAGTAATTACTCATATCAATTACATGATGAAATAATAACATTTTGCATGTGTTGAGCTAAAATATAACACTCGAGTTAATTTCACTTGTCTCATTTTCTTTTTTTAGATGTGGCTACCAGAAAATTTCACATTACATATGTAGCTTGCATTTGTGGCTCACATTACATATCTATGGGACCAAGATGATCTAGATGTATCTTTGAAGACCAGGACTCTAACAGCATTGGGTATCTTTTGTGCACAGCTCCCTGTATTACTTGCCAGAGGAGAAAAGTGACACTGAGAATGGTTAACCTGCCCAGGTTAACAAACTCCACCCTGTAGGTATGAGACTTGATACTGGAATTCGGTTCTGTCCTTAAGCTAGAGTATGCCCTGTTTACATCATCTTCCTTAGGCATCAAGCCATTACCATCATTTATGTGCATGTTTTGGATAATTGTTTCATTTTGTTGTTTTCTTTTTGCTTTTGTTACCCACTGACCCCCCCCCACTCCCCTACCCCCTAACCCCCCCCCCCACCCCCCACCTGGCCAGGACTACCACTGAGTTCTTCCATCTGGCCTTTGAGTCTACTCTTTCCTTTAAGTTGCATGGCACATAATAGCTAGGAGTTTTTGGTCCTTTGTTTAAACATCTATTCTGTGTCAAACATTATAGAAGACTCTCTACTTAAAATATTGCTAATCATCTTCACAACCCACACTTCACAGATGATGGTTGTTGCTCCCTTCACTTTCACAAAGAAGAGAAAACTAAGGTCCCCAAAACTGTACTGCTAAAGTTACACAGGAACAGAGGGAGTTGGGACCGAAAGCCAGGTCTCTGACTCAGGAGCCCTTACGTGTCCAGCATATCCCTCTTCCCTGACTCCTAAAGTGAGAGGAATATGGATCAACTGTGGGCCCTAAAACACATTACTATTTATAGATATGATTCATGTACTTATGAAAACTTTCTAAAGTTTTTTTTATACAAATTTGTCTATAATTATTTTCTATTGAAAATTGAAGTCTATTTTTCTTCTTGTTATGGATTATGTTCTGCAAATTTAATACAATGACTTACACTTATACATGAATTTTGGATATAAGATGATATAAACTCCTACAGTCCTACCTGGCGTACAGTAAAAGTGAATTGATAGCAGTAAGGATGAAGCACTAATCTGGGCTAATATTAAAATATCCACCTTGAATGTTACTCAGACATTGTCTTTATACTTAATCCTTATATAAAGGAGGGAGGTAATGCCTGGTACAACTAAACTTCATGATTTTTCTTTGTTACCAAACATTCAGAGTTGCAAAAAAAAAAATTAAACTTTTAATCTTTCTAAGATTCTAAAAATATTAAGATCAAATTTGATAGATGCAATATTCTTCATCCATACGAAGTTTAAATATTTAATATTTAGTCAAAATGCTTCTCTACTTTGCAGAGCATAATTTATCAAGTGAAAGAGTTAGCTTTCCAGAACGAAAGAAAAGAATTAAATCAATATATCCGATATATACTGCCAGGCCTCATTATTCTAATAGAAGAAAGTATGCACATTTGAGAAGCATTTCTGAATTTTTTGGGCTATGTATTTTGAAAACAAAATGCTGTCATTCTGAGATCACTACTGCCAATTGTTATTCATTCAGTGAGGTGTTACTGAAAAGTTCTAAAGCATTACACTTTCCATCCCTTATGCTTTAGTAGAAGTAACAACCATTGTTCTTAGGGCCTGTCCCTGTGGCTGTGTTTGGCTCAGACATGTTGCATATCTTTGGTAGCCCAAGGGACAGCTAATGGAGCAGAAGCCTGAGCAATGAGGAGATGGGGGCTTTAAGCCCAGGCTCTGCAAACTACTGGAAGCAAATTACTTTGTTTCTAGGCTTTGGTTTTCCAACTCTAAAATAAGAATATTATTTGCTTTATCTAGTCACCAAGTATACTGTGACAAGTTAAGGAGATAAAAAGTGAAATCCCTTTTCCAGCTAGGATTACAATGTGTTTCAGCCGTGTGGATTTCTTCTGCCTTCCTGAGTTTGCCTTAGCTCAATATTCAATATCATCCTGGGGCTCCACCCATGACCAGTCCAGCAAGTCTATGTTGCAGCATGTAGGACTCCAATTTAGTAGGTCAGTTTCGGCCTAGAATCTCACTGTTTATGACTCTGTCTAGATAATTAGGGCCAGGAATTATCACAGCTGATATTAACAGCCTCTGTGATGCCACAGAATAGTGCATGTGTCTTTGGTTTTGCTCTTGGTTGTATCCCGAGGTCCTAGTGCAGTGTCTGACACATAGCAGTCACTCAATAGATAGTTTCTGGGTACATAAATGCATCAAGAAGAACAAGGAAAAGAAAGGAATATATAAGGCATAGCCAATGCTTCCAAAGATTTATAATCTAGTCAAGGTGACAACACCTAAAAATACAAGTCAAGAAGTGATAGAACAGTTAAGTCAGTCTACGTGCCAATGAGCATGTGGCAGGAATTACTGCAGAGGTTGACAGCTCCTTTACTGGAGTTAGATGACATATGTCCCAAGCTCCACAAAGGGTGACATAAACTGTGAATACCTTGTATTGTGTTTGGCGCCTATACATTAGCAGCAGGGAAAGATTCTAGATATTTTCCCTTGTCAGTGGATTCATCTTTGGATAGCATAACAACCAGAATGGAGTTTTCAGA
This sequence comes from Zalophus californianus, assembly GCF_009762305.2. NCBI lineage: Eukaryota > Metazoa > Chordata > Mammalia > Carnivora > Otariidae > Zalophus > Zalophus californianus. The sequence continues at coordinate 11,267,296 of NC_045596.1, forward strand.
TTGGTATTACCAAAGAAAACAATGGGAAGGGGAGTGAAATTTCGTTGTTCATTGTTATGATCTGTTCTTTTTTTTTTTTTTTCTTCCTCTAGCAAACATAAGTCACTAATATTATGGTTCTCTAGAAAATGGCATATCTCCTTATAAGTGTGCTTTGGAAACACTTTTCTCCTTCCCTTCTTTCTTCTCTCCTTCCCTTCTTTCCATTGTCTCTCTCTTCCCCTTCTTTTCATTTTTCCTTCCTACAGCATTCACTGGGCAATTCACTAATCTACAAACATTTACTGAGCCCTTGTGTTCCAAGTAAAATGGCAGGTAAACGTATGTAGAGAGATACATAAAGGAAAGTCCATGACCTAGAGCAACTCAGAGTCTAAAAGGGCAAATAGCCAAGGAGACAGATAATTATTGTCCATGTGACAAGTGTTCTAACAAACAAAAGTTATTATGACATTATTGTCAGAGAACATAGAAGAGGGTTTAACTCACTGTCCAGGGAGAGCCAAGAAAGGCTATAGCATTGGAACTGTGTCCTGAATGGTAAGGAATCATTAGCTGATGAAAAAGGTAAGAGGCATTCCAGAAAGTAGACACATCATGTGCAAAGGACCAGACCTATGAAAAGACATGTCTGATCCAGAGATTGGGTACTATGGGGAGTGACAGGTGATAAAGGCAAAGAGGCAAGTTGCAAATAACTTTTGAAAGGTCCTATTCACCAGCAAGTTTGGATGTGATATGGCAGAAGCTAGGGAGGTGCTTATTGACCAGGACATGTGGCAGGATTATAGTTGTCTTTTGACACCATTAAAGGGAGAGATTCAGAGAGGAACTGGTAGGAAAACCAGTTAAAAGGCTGTGCAGTAGGGCAGGACAGAGAAAAGACTGAGAGTTAAGGCACAGGTCGAGGAGTGGACTGAGGGGACAACATTTGAGCAGTGTTTCTGCAATAGAATTAACAGAATATGGTGACCAATTGCTTTTGGAGGGTGAGAGAGGGAAGAGGAGGATGACTCATGTTTCAGCTCAAGCAAATTGTGTAATGATGCCATCAACCCCAGATAAGGAGCAAAAGAAGAGGAGTGGGTCTGGGGGAAGATGGTAAGTTCAGGTATGGACATATTGAATTGATATGTCTGAGGGACATCCACATCAAGCTGGTTAATAGGTAATTGGAAATACAAATTTGGCCTCTGGGCTAGAGAGAAATTTGTTAGACATTAGCATAAAGATGCTATTTGAAAACATGATAGTGGATAAGGTCACCTAGAAAGAGTATATAGAAGTAGAGAAGAGGACCAAGAATATAAGCCTAAGGAACTCCCAACATGTAAGGGATATGTAAAGAGAAGGAAGGCAAATGGAGGACAGTATGAAGGGAAGTGTGGAAAAGTAGAAAAAGAACCAGAAGTATTAAAGATGGTGGTACTCTGGGGTGCTGTGTCAATTAAGCAGCTTGAAGGTGGACAAGGCCAATATGGGCCTTAATTTTTTCCCCCAACCCAAAGCCAGGCCAATGAGCTTCCAATGAAGACTAACCCTTTCCCATTTATAGGCCGAGTAGCAGTAGGAAACCAGCAGCTTGGCGGCTCAGCATCAAGTTGGCCTCACGGCCATTCTCTGTGAACTCATTCTGTTTCTATGAGCTGGAGTCTTGACTCCTTGTCAAGAGTGATAGGGAGACTGGAGTGGAAGGAAGGAGTTGCTATTTTATAATAGTGGTCGGGGAAGAGACCACTGACCAAATGAGCTTGAGCAGAGACCTAAAGAAATGAGACAGAGACACCAAAAACATGAGAGCGAGCCCTGCTGGTATTTAGGGGACAAGTATTCCAGGCAGTGAGATCACAAGGGCAAAGACTGAGGCTGACTTGGCCTGGTTTGTCAAAGAAATAAGGATTCCATTGTGGGTAGAAATGGTCAGAGGGTTAGTGGAGGCAGGAGGCAATCCTGAATAACCATTTGGTTATTGAAAATGTCTTGACTGTTATTCTAGGAAAATATAAGTATTTAGTCAAGAAAGTTGATATGATCTGTCTTCCATTTGAAAGGAGCCTTTTGGCTACTGTGTGAATAGACTGTAGGGAGGGAAGATCAGAAGCTGGGAGGCTAGTTAGGAGGTAAGAGCAACAAGCCAGGGAGAGATTACATTGGCCTGGCCTGGTCTGCTTGTGGTGGGTGTGATGAGAAGTGGTTGGATTCTGGATATAATTTAAAAATAGGACAAGTAGCATGCAATAATGGTTTGAATATGCTGTAAGAAAAATAAAAATCAAGGATGACCTTTTAATTTGTTATTATTATTATTTTTATTTTGGCCTGAGCAACTATAACAGTGGAGTGCCATTTACCAAGATGGGGGAGTTCAATATTGGACCTTTAAATGCAGGATGGCTAGGAGACTGGGATGTCTATGAAGCCATGTCCTGAGCAGGTGTGGGAAGGATCTGGTGCACCAGTGGAGGGGGATGGCCTTAGATGGGAGTGTGGGGGTCTGGGCAGGCCCTCCATGTAGCAGGAGGGAAGAAGGTGTGTAGGAACGGATGCACAGTGGAAAGGGTACAGTTGAAGACCTGTGGAAGTTCTCCTAGAACTGCTTCTATTTTCTCAGGAAAATAGCCACGTCAGCTGAGAATGAGGGGAGGAGAGAAGGTGTCAGGAGGCCTTGAGATAGAGGCAAAGGTGTGAAATAGTCTTCTAGGACAGTGTTAATAAATTTCAGCTCATGGCCTAATTCGTGGGACTTAAAATAAACTTAGTGATTTGAGATCAATTTAGCAATTTAACACAGTACATAGAATTTAAAAATAGAATTTATTGCATGTATAAAGAGTAAGAATTTCTTAAGGTGCATGGGTGTGTGTGTGTGTCCTAGGTTGTAGCTTAATATTTTTTAAAACACTGGCCCAGAACAATGGTAAGCAATGAACAAGAGACTGTCAAATAAGGACAGGGACTGAGTTAATGATCATATGGTCAACATAGAATATAGCCTCATAAGATTTTGGCATTGTAGCTGCTAGAGGACCACAGTCCCTCCTCTCTCACCCACCTCCACCTCCACCATAGGAAACCTTTCTGTCTGAGTATTTTCAATGATGGCATGCTCACCAGTTTAAAAGATAGAGATTTCAGGATGTAACTTTCTTCTCTATAAAAAATGAGGTCCTCACAACACTCTGAGATATTAAAGTGGTGAGCAGAGGTCTGGCATTTGGATTTTGGAATTTGGTGTACTTAAAATGAAATTTGACCTTATTACATAATATTAAATGTGATGGCTTTTCTCTGTTTTGGAGATCTCTCAATCCTCCAAAACAAACCAGTATCAGAACACCAGGAAATCTTGTTTTTAGGCCCAGAATGGCAGCATTTGGCTTGTAAATGTATGCTCTCTCTGTCCTCCATATATTACACTAACTGCAATTTTGGTGGATGATTGAGCTAATTTTCATGCCTATATTTTCTTCCTCTTTCAAGATTTGTTGTTGGATCTGCAGATGATTCCAAATATAACTTAACTTAGAAAAAAAGTGTTCATTTTTAAGACAGTCTTAAAGTCTTCAGTTGTGAAGTAGTTTTTCCCTGTAAAATACATTAATAATAGTTAAGAATATGTCAACAGGTGCTGTGGAAATGGCCATTTATATCTTTAATTGTAATAAGCTCAAGTTATTTTCTAGACATTGTAATTTAGAATAATAAAAGTACTTCTCCAGTTCTATGTTTTGCCTTATTAAAAATGGTTTTGAGATTATTAGCTCGAACCAATTTGCTATACACCTGACCAATTTCTGAACCATTTGAGTTTTTTAAGATTACTTTCTCCTTTTGTAAAGGCAATATCAAACTTAGTTCATTAGACAGGATATCAGACATAAAACGTATACATGGAACATATTTTGCTTCTGCAATGTTGTTCTCTTTCTAACATGCTTAATATGATTTATGTAAATTGAACCTGAAATAAAAGTAGAAATGAAATTGAATAGAGAATGAGGACTCATGAAAATGTACTCTGCCTACATCAGTAGGAGTGTGCATTTATGATCTATAATACTAATCTTAGTCCAGTTGTAATCAAAATCAAGTAGAGTCTCACAAGAAAAAAAATTGTAACCATGTGTGGTGGTGGATGTTAACTAGACTTATTGTGGTAATTACTTCCCAACATATAGATATATCAAATCATTATGTTGTACATCTAAAACCAATAGGATGTTACAGGTCAATAATATCTCAACTAAAAAAAGAATTTAAAAAATCAAGTAGTCTGGACGCCCCTCTATTGCTTTTGGGGTTAGTCTGTATTCTGGGATTCTTTCATAGTTTCACTTCTCTAAGTACCAAGAAAAAGTTAAAACTGCAAAACAGGATCATTCTGTTATTCTTTATCTAGACCCTCATGTAATTTTTTTCTCTATGTTAAATGCTTCTTTAGAAAAGGAAATACACAGGATATAATTCTTCTTCTAACCATGGAAAACTCTCCCCTTCCATTTTGCAAGCCTCAACAAGTCTGTTGCTGAGTCAGAACCTCTTTTTTCCCTGATTTGAGAAATCTTTCTCCCTTGAAAACTCATAAAGCTTAGGAAATGCTTAAATTTGATTCTCCCTGGGGGGCAGGGACAGGGGAGCCCGAACGAATGTGGCAGGGAGGAGTCCGACCCGGCAGTCCTGATGATGGCACATTAAATGGTTTTATGAAATACGAAGACTTGGAACTGGCCCAGCGTTACCATGGGAGCTCGCCTCCTAACCTATTATATGCATACATGTGTGTAGACAGCCACACCGAGCCCTGGTTAGGTTCCTGGGACTTTGCTCCTCATTGCCAAAGTGAAAACGTTTGGCGTACAGCTGGGGTTTCATGTTTGCCCCGCAGAAAACACCTTCAAGCGGCTGCAGGAAGGTCCAAACAGCACGCAGCAGACGCTAAAAACAGAAACAAGCCCGAGAAGGCTCTTTCTAGGGCGACGACGAGAGCTCCAAGTCGGGGACGTGGTGGGGCACGAGGTTGTGGAGAGAGCCGCTCAGAGGTCTGCAAGGCAGACAGCGCCCACAAGACCTAGAGGGCCTAAGTACCCCCCGGGCTGAGCCCTAAGGGCGGGAGGGGCCGGCGTCTCCGCTGCGCTCGCAAAAGTGCAGGCCGCGCGCGACCGCCGTGACTGGGAGCCGCTCCCAGTCGCGTCCCCCGGCCTCAGTTTCCCCCGCCGGGCAGCACAGCCCCGGGGAGCGTCCCAGCGGCCAAGCCTCATGTGACGAGGGCGGGACGGAGGGTGACAGGAAGGAGGCGGGGCCGCGAGGGCGACGGGGGCGGGGCGGAGCGCGTGCGACCAAGGGCAGCCTTTGCGCGGACCCCGCGCCGGGAGGGGCCGTTGCCCAGGAACCGTCGGCGCCGCCCGCGAGCGCTTGCCCTTGTGCGCGCGCGCGGCGGGCGCTCAGACCCGAGTCCGCCGCCGGCTACCGCCACCCGCCTCCTCTTTTCCCTAGATGCCAAAGGGGCGCGAGGAGACACGCCGCTCGCTCCCGCGCTCCCCCCCGCCCTCCTAGGAGCGCAAGCGCGCCCCTGGCCGAGCCTGCATATTAATGAGGGGCGGGGCGGGGGCGGGGCAGCGGGGGCGCGGCGGCTCGCGCCCGCGCGTGCCGAGACGCACCGCGGGGGGCGGTGCGATTGTGAGGTGGCGCTGACGCACGTTCCGGAGTTCTTAAGCGGCGAGGGCGGCGGCGGCGGCGGCAGCGGCGGCGGCGGCGGCGGTGCCCGAGCCGGTCTCGGGAGGCGGCGGGTGACTGCCGCGAGGGCTGGCGGGGCCGAAGTAGGTGCCCCTGGGCTCAGTCACGGTGTCCCTCTCACTGACTCCCCCTCCTTCCACCACGGCCGTTCCGCCCCAGATCCGGCGGCTTCCTAGGCGGGGCAGCGGACGGGGGCGCGTCTCCTCCCGCTGCCGCCCGCCTGATAAATGAGGGACTTCGGGTTTGGGGTGCTGCAGACCGCCCCGCTCCGAAGCAGCAGCCCCGGGTCCCTGTTCAGCAGCGGGGCGTACCGTCCCTACGCTGCGGGGCCCGCCGCGGCCACCGCCCCGCAGCCCTCCGCCACGCCCTTCGTCCCGCTCTCGCCGCCGCCGTTGCCTGTCACCGGCATCTCGGAGGCCGCCTCCCCCTTTCCTATCCCCTCGGCTGCGGCGGCCGCGGGCAGCTCGGCCGCCGCCCGCTTCCTCTTCTCCCCGTTCCTGGCGCATCAGCAGACCATGCAGGATGAGCTGCTGCTGGGGCTGACACAGCAGCCGGCGCGGCCGCTCTCGGGGCGGCGGCCGCGGAGAAACTCCCCAACCACCACCCCGGCGGCGGCAACGAAACGCGGGTGTGACCCACCTCCTCCCCTCCCAGGACTTCAAACCGAGTCTGCACCACCCCTCCTCCTCCTCCGCCTCCTCCTGCTGCTGCTGCCGCACCTCCTCCCCGCAGGACTTCAGTAAGCGGCAGCAGCAGCAGCTGAGCAGCCAGAAGAGGAAAGAGTTCAGCCCTCCCCCACCTTCCCCACCCTCCGGACTCGAAGCCGCCGCCGCCGCCGCCGCCGCCGCTCCACTGCCCCCGGCCGGTTCAGCCCGCCGCCACCGCCACCGCCGCCGCCACCGCCCGGCCCGCTCCTCCAGCCGGCGCAGCTCGCCCAGCGCCAGCAGCCACAGCAGCAACAGCAGTTCAGCGTACCGCACCCGCAGCACCTCCCGCCGCAGGACTTCGCCCCGCGGCAGCGCCCGGCCGACCTGCCCCCGCTCCCGCAGCTCCAGCCCTCGCCGCCCGCAGCCCCGCGGCGCCGCCACGGAGGCGCGGGCAGCCCTCGCAAGACCCCGGCCGCGGGCGAGGGCAGCGCCCGCCGAGCCCCCCAATGCGGGCTTGGCCCCCTCGACGCCGCCCGGTGAACCCGCGCCGGGCTCCATGGAGTCCCCCAACCACCCTCTGCTCAACAGTCCCAGTAACCTCCTGCCCGGCGGGGCGCTCGGCGCGGGCGCCTTCAGCAGCCTGCAGAGCCCGGACCTTCCGCACCCGGGCGGCGGCGGGGGCGGGGGGCCCCCCGGAGGCGGAGGGGAGGCGGCTCCGCGTCGCCGCCGCCACTGCCCGGCTTCGGCACCCCCTGGTCGGTGCAGACCGCGTCGCCGCCCGCCCGCCGCCGCCCCCAGCCCCAGCAGCCGCCGCCGCCCCAGCAGCAGCAGCCGCCTCCGCCCCAGCAGCCGCCGCAGCCGCAGCCGCAGCAGCCCGGCTCCTCGGCCGCCACCCCGGGTGGCGGCGGCGGCGGCGGCGGAGGCTCGCTCAGCGCCATGCCGCCGCCCAGCCCCGATTCAGAGAACGGCTTCTACCCCGGGCTGCCGTCGTCCATGAACCCGGCCTTCTTCCCGAGCTTCTCGCCCGTGTCCCCGCACGGCTGCGCGGGACTCAGCGTGCCGGCGAGCGGCGGTGGCGGCGGCGGCGGCGGCGGCGGCGGCTTCGGCGGCCCCTTCTCGGCGGCCGCCGTGCCCCCCGCCGCCGCCGCCCGCCATGAATTTACCTCAGCAGCCAGCCCCCGCGCCCGCGGCGCCCCGCAGCAGCCGCAGAGCCGGAGGTCGCCCCGTCAGCCCGCAGCTCCAGCAACAGCACAGGCGGCGGCCGCCGCCTTCCTGCAGCAGAGGAACTCCTACAACCACCACCAGGTACGGCGGGCGGCGGCCCGGCTGCGCCGCGCGGGGCCGGGGACCGAGACGACGGGGGCCACTCGCCCAAGTGAGAGTGCGACTAGGGCGGGGGTGGAGAAGGGTGACAGGACTCGGGACACCAGCCCCCGGCGGGGCGGGCGAGCAGTGGCCACCGTGGGCTGCGAGGCTTGGGTAGGGGGGTCGCGCTGGAAGTCGCACCGGCCGGGCGCCCCCTCGAACGCCCGGCGCGGCGGTGGGGGCTGGGGCAGGGGCCGAATGGCGCCCGGACCGAGGGCGGCGGCGGCGGCGGCAGGCGGGCGCGCCGGCTCGGCCGTCCCTCGCAGCGGGCGCCCCTGACCCGGAGGGCCGCTGTCCGTGACCCGCGAGCCCGGGCGACGCGGCGAGGACGGGCGGGGGACGCGGGGCCGGCGGCCTCGGACGAGCGGCCGTGGGAAGCGAACTTGGGAAGGAGGAACATGAGCAGCGCAGACGGTGCGTGTGGGGAGCCCGTGAGCCTTCCCGGTCGCCCAGTGAGGGGACGGACGGGGAGGTTTTCTTCTACCGAGTCTGTTTCATTCTGCACCGCGCGGCGCGAGTTCTGGCCGGGGAGGCGGTGGCCGGCCGGGACGCGCTGCCCGCCGCGCCGCTGCGCCCGCCGAGGGCCCGGCGTCGGGAGAGCACCGGCCGCCGCGCCGCGGGCTCGGTCCCGAGCTGTCAGACGCCTGCAGAGAGGAGCGGGCCCGCGGGGGCTCCCTCGGTTACAGCCGAGGTGCTGCAGGGCTGGGTTAGTTTCCGCGCCTCTTCGTGTGTGAGGAGTATTCGGTGGCTTTTAAGACAAAACTGAACTTGAATTCGGGATTCGTGTTCTATACCTCGAAGGGAGGACTCGCATTTTTTTGGTGGCCTTACCTTTTCTTGAATTATGGGGCATGTATATTTTAAGTGGGTAATGCAATTATGAAATAACACCGGTCAGGTTTTTTTTTTTTTTATTCATCCGGGTTCTTTCTGGTTCAAGCTCTTGTTTTGTTATCTTCTCAATACAATGTTTGAACGACCGCTGGGTTGGTTAATTGACATTGAAAGAGTATTTTGTTCTTTTTTTGATCCAGTCAGCATTTATTGTAGTGATTGGTGTGTTTAAGGTCATTTTCGTGATTAAGGATTGAGAGAGAAACAAAATTGGACCTTACCCAGTGCCTGCTTACTCCTATAACTTTTTCCATTGACCTGTTAAAGTTTTCAAGGGCTAACGTTTTAAAAGGTGAATACTATTTAACCAAAGTAACAGTTAAAAGTTTGTTGAAATCAACCAGAGTAACACTTAATAGTTTTTATTTTGAATCACTGGTGTCTTCCCCCAGAAACGAGAATGTGGCCTATGAGGATTGAAAATACAGAATTTTGAAATACTATTCCACTTTCCTATGATTTCTGTAGTCTCGAGCAGTTATCTTTTGTGTGTCAGGGTCTTCATTTTTTAAACTGGAAGCTTGCCACAGAAAATTATTTCTAGGTACTTTTGTATTCTTAGAGCCATGATATAGAACATTAGAAGACCGTATACCATGATTCATATTTAACTATAATCTGCTTTTTGTCAGAAGATGGTTCTCACAGTGAAGTTTAAGAGGTCACACAGCTGTCATATGGAATTTTAGATCTCACTGGAAGAGAACTTGAACACTGTATCAGTAAGGAAAGTAAGGCCCCTCAAGAATGGAGTGATTTGTTCATGGTCCCTGAGCTATACCTTTGAACTATGTGGAGGGGGCAGTGTATGTTCATGATTATATTGGCATTTAAAAAAATTTTTTTAAATAGGTACTATAGATCAAGTTCTTTTTTTTTTTAAGTTGTCATAAGAAGGAGGTTGCATTTTAAGAATACTTATAGTAACTTATTTACTTATGGCAACTGCATGGTCTGTACTTCCTTTAGCTAAATGTTAGTTGTAAGCTTATTGACAACATAATTGCTAGCAAATAATACTTTTCCAAAAACCTACACTTACTGCCTCTTGGTGGATTCTCAACTTTTTTTGTCATCGGTTCTAGTTTGGAATATAATTTACTTTTGGGAAAATGAATGAACTGAATGGAGATTTGTATTATTAAGATCTCTACTAGAATAATCAAAGCATGTGTAGTTGCTTATCTTTAGTATATCTCAGTGGATCCACCTATGGGTAACATCAGATAATTGCTTAACTGTTCATGGATAATTAAGTGAAAGAAAAACAAAAACACTTTAAAAGAAACTGCATTAAAATTAGAATAAAATACCTTAAAAGTTGAGTAAACAATGCAAAGAAGACATATTTTCTGTACTGTTCCTATACTAAAAGGTGTTTTTAGTTCATGCAAGAGAACACCACCAAGTGTTACCGTTATCTACTGTTGCGGTGGTGCAATTTGTTTGGGAACCCTAAAGTCTAAATATTGTACTCCTGTTATTACTCATACCTTTATTAATGAAGGACCATATTTTTAGTTATACGCCTAGCAGAATATGGTTGTTTTGAGATAACAATGTAGGTTACATCTTTAAGGATCTTCAAAGTTAAGTTCAATTTTCAAGTATTTATTTTCTTTTCTTATGTATATGATTCTGAAGAAAAGTAACTGCATGGTTCTATTTCAATAATTATCCTGAAATACCTGCTTGATTCACTATAATTTAAAGTGGACAAGAGAATGAAAACTCATCTAGCATTAAATGAATATCTTTTCATATAGCAAGATCTCAAACCTATTACTTTTCATAACCTGTTAACGTTTCGTAATGTTTAGAGATTTTATTTAAGATTATATATATTCTTAGCCCAGGCCTAAATTGCAGTTTGAATTATAAACTCTTTAAATGCCTATAATTTAAACAGATGTGTTTTTCTCAGCCTCTTCTGAAACAATCTCCTTGGAGCAACCATCAGAGCAGTGGCTGGGGCACTGGAAGTATGTCCTGGGGAGCAGTGCATGGCAGAGATCATCGTAGAACTGGAAACATGGGAATTCCAGGAACTATGAATCAGATATCTCCATTGAAGAAACCATTTTCTGGTAATGTCATAGCACCACCGAAATTTACTCGCTCTACTCCATCACTGACTCCAAAATCTTGGATTGAAGATAATGTGTTCAGAACAGACAACAATAGTAATACACTCTTACCCTTACAGGTAAGAATGGTATGTAAATGGTCTTATTTCTAATGTTGATCTTTCAAAGGAAGAAATTGGGTGGTGGTGGTGGTGGTGGTAGTAGTAGTAGTAGTATGGTAAAATTAACAGATTAAAACATAAAGTTTTAATTTTTAAGCATATAATTTAATTGCCAAAGGATAAAGTACTTATGTAGAGAAAATTGAGACTAAAATATTCTCTAAACACACAGTAGAAGCTTCATAAAATCTAGAAAAACCTGCAAAAAACATTTTGAAGCTTTTAATTGGCAGCTCAAGAATGCCTTAATTTATTCATCTTTAATAGGCCACCAAAATGAATGTCTTCTCCAATATAACTGGACTAAAATGTTAAGTAATTGTGCATAAATTTGACTGTGATCAGCTGTATCTATATTAGAATATACTTAGTACAGCTGTGATTATGGCAAAATAATATTAGGGCTTTTTGCATCAAATTAAAATTTGTCCTCCCTGGTTCAATGACTATTTTTTTCTAAATGTGGCCTAATAGTTATGATGATTAGGCACTTTTTTCAGGCATTTTAATGTTTTATTGATATTACAGGCTAATAAAGGTCCTTGTAACTATTCACAATGAGACGTTTTTCCCCCTAAGACTTTTAGAGGACCAAAAATACAAGATAGAAGGAACTTTGATTGCTTTTGTTTTCTTTCTTTTTTTTTTTTTTTTTTTGTGGGTGGGTGTGGGGAAGAGAACTGCTTATTTCTGATGAAAACTTCTATGCTATTGAAGGTGAGATCTAGTTTGCAGTTACCAGCTTGGGGCTCAGATTCACTCCAAGATAGTTGGTGCACTGCAGCCGGAACATCCAGAATAGACCAGGTAGGCTGCACAGTGTATATTTTTCAGGATTTTGACTAGGAGTTTAGTGTTTATATTATGAGTAAGATTTATTATTTACTTTCCAGTTATACCTTTATAGTATATGTCAAAGAACATTAAAGCAATTTATTTTTAAAAGGTCACTTATTTAGCAATTTATAAGTATTTCATAACTATTTTATATTTCCAAAACAATTGGTTTTTGGAAAAAGGAATTATATACCCAAGAGCACCTGACTTTAAACATCAGTCAAACTGAACAGATTTTATCTTTCAGAATTATTTTCGGTTGGGGACAAAATCATATGTTTACTTAATATTCAATTTTACATTTCATCAGTGTTCCACAGAATTTTTTAGTAAATTTTTGTCATGAAATCTACATTTGTCTTGAGGTATATTTCTAAAGAAGCCCTAGCTTCAATTTTTTTTTACCTTTAAGAAAAACTTCATGTATAGTATTTCTTTATTCTAAAATTTGTCACAACTGTTATATGCTGTCTTCTTCCAAATAATCAGTTTCTTATAGAAAAACCATAAATCAAAAAGCTAGGAATCAGTCTTAAGTTACCTTTAAGCCCTTTGTGGTTACAAAATGCTCTCTCTTTTCCTGCAGACTAAATTTGAATTCATACTGGGTACCCAGTGATGAGAATTATTATAGGACAAGTAGAAAACTCAGTCCTACATGAGGATTCTTTACTACAGAGCCAGAGCTTGAATGAGCATAGACTTGACATTGTGGGAACCCACTGAATGGAGCTATGTTATCCTTAGCTAAGGCTCTTCCTTAGTTAATTTATCAACATGAGATGATTTTACAAGTAAGGACTCTATAAATAGATTCATAATGTGTTTGTCAATAGCTTTCAAATCTGGAGGGTTAGCAGTAACTTCAGTAATCTATCATTAGCACTTATTTTAGACAAGTCCTACCGTTTTACCAAAATAGTCCTACCAGGATCTCCACTTAGAAATAAGTAGTTCTCTCACATAATTTGTGATTTATTGTTTTGTTAATAATTTAAGTTAGCTATCCATCTTTTTCTACTCTCTTCTCCACTCTGGCCTATAGTTAGGCCACATTAGTGACATTTTTATGGTAGCACCTTTTATGTCGTTCAAATTGAATACATAAATGCCTAGGAGATGACATGTTAGAAGAGGAAAATTGTAATCATTTTGAAGGTGGCAAGGGACGTGTTTTTAGAGAGGAAAGGACATAATTTTTGAAGAGCATGCGTAGGAGGAAGCAAGAGGATATATATATAAGGGCTATTTAACTGTGGAGAAAAGAGAAGACAGATTAGCTGTCATAAAGAGACCAGGGGGACAGGGCACATGTTGAGAAATGAGGTTATTGAGACGGTTTCAGTTGGTGGAGTGCTAGAGAGTAGATAGAGGTGATAATGAAAGGGAAGTCAGCCCCTGGGCTGCTATAAGATGAGGGCCTCTGGCACTCCCACTTAGATTTCGGTCAAAGCCAATCTGTTCTTACCTGTTCTATAACCTAGGATTTTAGGTAAATTCATTTTACATGAAAGGATTTAGGTGCTTAAAGATAATTTTTTTTTTCTTTTGGTAAACTGCTAAGATACTGTCATTCCCTTGGGACCCTTGAGCCAGAGGTGTGATATGATGAAGTTGAAGAGCTTGGTGAAGAAAAAGATAGTGGGAAGTGAACTGAACTAGAAGGAAAGGAGGTCTGAAACCTGAACCTTCTTCCTCTTTCTCAGTCCTTATGACATCTGAGGATACAGTCTATGGGTCTTTCATGTCTTTGGGTCATAGTTTCCGTATCTGTAAAAGGGAGAACCTTGAACTAGATCATGAAAGGCCTTTTTAGCCAGCTCTTAACTTTCTCTGATCTATTTTGGCCATTTCTTTTCCTCCCTGTGCACCACCAACCCCCCCCCACACACACACACACAATTTATTTTTAGAATACAAAGGTCCTCGTTTATTGGAGAGAAGGGGTGGGAATTGGATTGAGGCAGGCAGGGTATAGTGTATGACCTCCCAACTGGTCTTAAAAGCAATGTGGTTCTCTCTTTTGAGGACCTTGAGGGTACTTATGATACAAAATTTGTTCTGTGTTTCTATCTTTCCATAAAAGTTTGAGGTATTTGAAGTTGAGGTTTTTAAAAAATACAGCAACAGCTGCACACTTCAGTTGGTATCTTAAACCATTGGGTAGTTCCTCACTATTTGGCAAAGTTAAAATTACAGAAAATTCTTAAGCATTTAAATATCTGGGGCAGTATTTTCATTCTGACTTTTTTTTCATTATATAGAACATTTTAATACTAATATATCTCAGTTAACAAATACATTATTTTAAAACATTTAACTTTTTATTTCTTTTAGTTTCAAATTGATTAGGCATAAAAAATATACTAAATTCTAGAACTGGAGTCTCAATTCCTATACCTGGATACTTGAGGCCTTACCTATACCAAGAACTGAACATGTAATTAACATGCAGCAAATAAGGAAGAAATGGTTTTGTAGATTGGTTTTACTCAGTTGCATATAAAATTTTTAGGGTTGGTTGGCATTTTCTTACTTTAAGTAATTATTTTCTTATGGAAAAGCTTCAAATATAAAACTTTTTAAAAACAAAGGTAAAGTTTTAAATACATTTCAGACTTTAAAATGAATTTTAGGTATTTGTGTTAATTTCTTTAAGGCTAAGAATACTTTTCTTTAAAATGCTGTTAGGTAGTTACCCTTGCAAGAAGTCATACTCCGATATATGAATTCTAATTGCCTTAAAATTGAATTTCAATTAGATATTGGGATTATAATATATTCATTAATACTTTAATATTTTAAATCAAAAAGTAAATATACTAGTAGCTGAGATTATTACTTGCAGGTTTATATATGTTACATCAGTTCTCTGTAAACAAAGCAACAAAATGCCTTTAAAAGTGTAATATAGCCATGAAGCCTTACAAGGTGGATGTTGGCCTGTCCTCTAGCTAAGGGATTATCAATATATTCAATTCTAGATTTTTGTTCCTGTGGAAGTTCTTGAGCATGTCACATAAACTACCTTGAATTAATTGAAGATACTTCCCACCAGTCTTTAATATCTAGACTGTTACGGGACAACATGATAAATGATAATATGGGGGTCTCTTGGAAAAATATATTATTTGGTGTCTTTATTCACTTTACACAAAAAACAATATATCGTAACAGACCAAGTCTAATTTTTCATTTAATAGAGCATTCCTTAAATTGTGGTTCTTAAATGTGATGAACCTCAGGGGGCATTGGTAGTCAACAAACTGTTAACACTTACTGAAAATGAGAAAGAATGGTTTCTCTTGTACCTGCTTAGGTAATGGATGCTTTCTTTTCAAGTTTTGTATCCTGCATTTAATTCTTTAACTGTACTTGATACATTCTTATACCGCCTATTTTCTCCTTGCCTTTCCATTTAATATTTGTGGATACTAGTATAGCTTTAGCTATTTGGGGCCTTTAAAAAAATTTTTTTTAATTTTTTTCAGTGTCACTGTCATAGCACATTGTCAAGGTTCAGATTAATAAAGGAAGTTCAAAAAATGTATGTTCGTTATGTATGTGGTAGTGTTTTAATTACCCTTGGGATATATGGGGAGAAATTCTGTTCTTTGCCTTTGAGAAGGTAAAAGTCCAGTCTGATGAAGAAGGGGTGTCTGTGTGGAACAACCAGAGACTGAAATGAGAGAGTAGGAGACTGAACGGGACATTGTGCAGTAAGACAGTAGCACATCATCCGCTGCTAATTCAGTAGAGTAGCAGTGTGTCGTCGGGAATGTAAAATCAGTATTTACTGAAGATTGAGGACAATATTAGTACAACTTTGTTATTTTAAAGCAAAAATTGG
The DNA here is from genome assembly GCF_009762305.2 of Zalophus californianus. Taxonomy (NCBI): domain Eukaryota; kingdom Metazoa; phylum Chordata; class Mammalia; order Carnivora; family Otariidae; genus Zalophus; species Zalophus californianus. The sequence goes on from NC_045596.1 coordinate 11,282,870, forward strand.
TAAAGTCAAGACAAAACTGCAACAAAAGCTGATTTTTCTACTTAGAAGGTTATATGTTAAAGCATCTGGTATATCTTTAAATATGACGATATAGGGTTTTCCTATAGTCCATCTCCTTTTTCTTTGGGTGAATACTTCATTTTCAAGAGGAAAATGTTCTGCTTGACCACTTCTTTTGAAATGAGACAAGGTTTTGAATATATCAAAGTAAAAATATAACATCCCATTGAAATTTCCCCTTTTAATTAAGTTCAAGTTCTTTTTGTTGTACTAATTTTAATATTCTTGACCTCTTTATTTTTTAGCATTTCTAATCTTTTTTTAGGTTATCCTATTTAAGATTAGGATTACTTTGTTCTTTCTGTGTATTTCAGTCTTTCTAGGACTGTATTGTTGCTTCTGTAACTCTTTATGGCAAATGTCTGGGTTTATGAAAATAATAAAATATTATAATAGAGTGTAGTTTTCCTGAAAATGCATCCCACTCTGTGGGATTCTGTAATCTCAGTTTCTGAAAACCCATTTAAGTTGATTCTTTGTCAGATAATTTTCATATTTAAAGTAGATTGGGGTAAACTTTTCCTCATAGAGATTCTTACTTTTGTGAAACATCTTGGCTGTTGTCAAATAGTCATGTAGTCATAGATATAAGTTACATTGCTATGATTTTCCATATGTGCGCTAATCAGTTTTGGTGTGTTTATGTTTACCTTAAAATAGTTTCAGGCAGTTTGTGTGAACACAAATTTTTCTAATATCCTTATTCTATAATTAGATTTGTTTCTTTTGTTTTTTTCCAGAAGTTATATTCTAATCCCCACACTTTAATGAAATTATCTATACTTTTTGAACATGAACCTATAGGTTTCATTAAATTTAAAAAGTGATTTTGAGATGTCATGAGCTCTTTGCCTGCTCAAGGCTGTTTTGTGTTTAGTGCTTTAAAAATCATGTGGGATGCAGCTGATGCTCACCAAAGCTAGTAGTTTTATAATAGCTTTGTTATTTTCCTTACTAAAGCAGGAGTTTGTTTCATGATGAGACTTGAAATGCAAGGGAAAATAAGGGGCCTTATTAAGTGGGCATCACACTGTTTCAGTTGGATATAGGCATTAAAGCTAAAGCTATCAATACATGCAGCTTTTTTGAATAACCACTGTTTGTTTATTACCTAGTGGTCACCGATATTTATTGACTAGCTTGCTTTTATACTTCCCTTCTTAGCTTAAATATTGCCCATTGACAGTGTATATGGAGTTACTTCATTAATTTTACTTTAAATTTTGCTCTGAAGCAAGATCATACTCCTTGAATGAAGTTAGTGTGTGACCAAAAAAACAAAAAAAAAAGTGAGAAATATCATTTGGGTGGTGGTAATAGTCACCATTAATTAAGTTCATAGGTCCACTGTGATGGGGCATAGTCTGATACTTTTCAGAAAACCTCAGCCTGAGAAGATATCCCTGAACCATAACATGTTTTCTTTGCAAGAATTTAAGGTAAATAGAATACAAAGTATTTATAATATATCTTAGAACCTACACGTTACAACATACCTCCTAAGGTTTTTTTTTACTTAATTATATATACAATTTTTATCGTGATAGCTGACATTTTTAAATTCTATTTTAAATGTTTTTAATACATCTTGTCTTAGCTTTGTCGATTAACATCTGAGTACCTATTCCATGGAGAATTCTAAGAAGACTTTATGGTTCTGAACAGTCTTTGCCCTCACAGAGCTCAACTTTAATTCTCAGTTTTTATAGTAGAGATAAACTACTATTCATTCAACAAACATTTGAGAGTTAGCTATATTCCATAATTAGAAGGTCCCTGCCTGTAATTAATTTAGTTTAGTGGGTAAGGCAGGAAACAACTTAGTTATGAACATAGTATAGTGGAAGCACAGAAGATGGAAATATTTGGATTACTAAAATTGTATATCATTTTTGCCCAAGGGCCTCTCTATTCCAGTTTTATTTCATTTATTACATAATGCTTTGAGTCTTTTGCTTTTCTATTATTTCTGTTATTTTTAAGGTGGACTTTAGGTATTATGTAGTCTGAGACAATTTTTTTTTTCTTTTCTAGAAGATAGAACAGAGCCTAAAAAGGTTTAGTAACTTACTCAAGATGAAGAAGCTCTGCAGTTCTTAAAGTATGGTCTCTGGACTATCAGTCTAAGTATCACCTGGGAACCTACTGTAAATACACGTTTTCAGGGGCCACTCTAAACCTGTTGAATTTCAGACTGTGTCAGCAGAGTCCCAGCAATCTGGGGCCCAGCAATATGTGTGTTTGACAACCCTTCCACATGATTCTAAAGCATGCTCAAGTTGAGAGAACCACTATTCTAGTTCACTGATTCTCTGTGCCTCCCCCACCAATCAAAGTCACTGTTAATGATGTAAAATAAAGTAAGTAAAGATAAATAAGGAGTACCAATACAGCTGTATGGTGATAAAGCTGGAGTAAGAGCAACTGGTCTAGGAGTCTACCATTTAGTATTACTTTGCACACTTCTGAATTACTCAACAGCAATTTGTTTAGTCTGCAATACTGATTCTGGCCCCCTAGCTTTAAAAGCTCACAACCCTGATTTATTTACTCCACTTGCTGGAGTAAATAAATCAACATATTTTCAGGAAAAGCTTTTTATGTTTTTCTTTAGCTTTCTGAAAGACTGGCTCTGAATCGTCTCTGGATTGTGGACTCCTTTGGAAAACTGATGAAGCCCTTTTCTTCAGGAAAAAATTATGTGTATACACACATACAGAATATTGTATATAATCTCAGATTTCATGGTCCTTCTTGAAGTTCATGGACTCAGATTAAGAAGTGCCTAATTCTGATTTCTGTAGAGACTTTCCCCCCCCATTTTTCTTATTCTTCCATTTTCTTTTTATGTATTAATTATTTTTTGAGAGTTAAAAATGGCCTGCCCTGCCCCTCCTTTATATACAACACCTGTACAAACACCTACACATTTAAATGAGTGGGAGTCATCACTGACATTTTGGCAGTTTAGGGGGCATGGGCCAGAGCTTGCTGTCGTTGTTCCCATGTATGTTTGTTCAGGTACATTGAGGATGTGTTGGGCAGAATAACAGCATAAATTCATAGGCATTGAAGAATCCCATTCCTTCTGGTAAGCAGGTTGACAGATTTAACATTCAGCAAACAAGACTTCCAGCTACACAAAGTCTTGAGGGACTTGAGGTAGGAAACTTGTTGAGATGAGAATACTTTCCATCCTCTCCTCCCTCCATCCTTGCCTTCTTTGCAGGGTGTGGAGGGAAAGAGGATTTAGAAATGCAGAGACCAATATGTGAAGACTTCAGGGAGCAAGATTTGGATATAAGTATTCTAGGTGTTAGTCTTTGTTCTGATATTAGTAGTTCATGCTTTTGATATTAACTGTATGGGTTGTTTATGTATTTGTTATTGTGAAATTCTCACTAAGTCAAATAAGGTACACTGTTTGAGAGATATTTAAAGTATGGTGCCATTATGGGATTAATTCCTTTCCCCAAAAATATTTATTTTTTAAGTGCCTGTGTCTTCCTAGATATATGAGAAAAGCTTAGAAGTTAACGACTAAAAATGCTGTGTGTATAACATTTCAGAAATCTTTATAAGTTGAGATAACAGTAGAAATTATTTTACTATTAATGCTTCCAGTGAAGTAAGATTATTTTTGATATGTGATTTTAGAGATGAAAACAGTAAATGTAGTATTCTCCAATACAAGAGATATTATAACTCATGGGATCCTTAGTTACTGGTATTGTCTTGGGATGCAAGTGATTAGTAATATATTAATCAGATGTCCTGTTTTATGTAAGAAGGTTTAGATGGTATATTTATCATCAGTTTTTGAAAAAGTTGCATACATCATATTGAGTCTTTTTCTCTTCTAGGATCGAAGTAGAATGTATGACAGTTTGAATATGCACTCTTTGGAGAATTCCCTTATTGATATTATGAGAGCAGAGCATGATCCTCTTAAGGGTAGGTGACTTTTTTTTTTTTTTCTTATATCGTGCATCAAACTGTGTCTCACCATTTTTTATAGAAAAATTAGCACTAAGTAGCACCTATGTCATCTATAAGATTCTATTATGTTTGCTAATAAAAACCTTTGAGAAATGTCCTACTTTTTCTTTTGTAGCTTATTTAGATTTATGCTGATTTTTGCAGAGAGAAATGTAAACCCATGCCTCTTGACTTGTTATCTAAGAAAAAGCCACTGTTGAGAAATATTTTGCAGTTCGCCATGGGATCTAAGAATCTAAGAATTCTATCAAATACAGAAATTTAAAAAAAAAATCCTTGGAATACTTCAATTTACAATTTGCAGTGATTCCTACCTATAATTGCCCTAAGTTAACTTCCTTTTCCCACTTTTCTTCTACTGTCATAGGGTTTTAAAAGAGGATCTTTTATAGTAGCTTCTCTGAGGTTTCGTAAAAGTTGGGGCAGATTAGGAAAAAGAATCAGCTCCACCGATCTTAGAGTATTAGTCTTATTGTTAACTGTATCTGAAGATATTTCATTAACATACTTGTTTTCATTTGTCTGTACATTACATGTTACTAATTATTTTACATTTCTTTGTACAGTAAATCTCATTGCCTTTTATTTTCATGGTGAAGATCTAGCAAACTATGTACTTGGGTGATAAGAGATGTGCTATCTCTTGCTGCATAATAAATTATCCCAAAATTTAGCAGCTTGAAACAACAATAAACATTTATTATTTCACAGTTCTGTGGGTCAGGAACTCAGGAGCAGTTTGGTTGGTTCTGGCTCAGCATCTCTCATTGAATCAAAACCATGGGCTACTTGGTAATTTTTCCACATATTTAATTCTGTAAAGCCAAGTAGGAATTCCCTTGAAACATTTAGCCTAAAACTCTAGAACTTAAGTGTTGGCAGCAAGGTGGTGGCTTGAGGCTGAGTTGGTAATACTGATCAGATATCTAAACATTTTGTTTTGTTTCTAGATTTTGTTTATAAAGGAATTTCTTGTCCTTCTAATTCCTTTATTTTTAAGGAGCGTGAAAAGCTCAAGAGATCATTAGTGATTGTTAACAATGTGTGGCAATGGTAATGCTCCCAAACTAATAAAGACTATTATACTTGGGTTTTTTTTTTGGGAGGGGGAGTTCTAACCAAAACCTAATCTTAATTTTTTTAGTATCTGTATATTGGGGTCTTGTTCTCTTTCACTGTTACTCTGACAGTTTTAGTGGTATTTGTCTTGGATCCACTGTTTAATAATAGACTCCAGCAGTTTATGATTACGAAGAAGTTCCATCTGTTTATTTCTTTGGCTTATCTAGAAAGAAAGCTCTTAGAAATTCTTATACAAGATAAAGTCATTATTCACTGGTAACAGTGAATAATGAAACATTTTTCATTGTTGTTTCTCCCAGTCTTCTTTAAAAAGGTCTTTTGAAAATGTTAAGAGAAAACATTCTCTGCTGGAGAATTATCTCAGGTTTTCTTTTTTTCTAAAGTCTGTGTTATAATAAAACTGTGAGAAACCTGGAAAGAAGACTTTGAAAAGAAAATGGAAGCAGCCTAAGGCTAAGAGGAATTTAATAATTAAAAAAAGAATCTCAAATGAATTCAGACTCTTTCATTAGAAAAATTATCTTTGGCCATGGGAAGAGGGAAATGTGTTCAGCAACACCTTTTGGAATTATGGTAACAAATCTCTGTTTCTAATTGGAGTATTTTATGTTCCACATTTATTATGGCAGGGAATTAAAAGAGAAAAAAATAAAAAGAATTGAGAAATCTTCTCTACATAGAAATAGAAATAAGACTGGTACTTCTGCATACTACCATCATATACTTATTTAAAATGATCCTCATACCCAAGTGCTGCTACATGAAGATTTTTCTTTTCTTATTAGTACAGACTTCACTGCCTTTAGGATATCATAAGGATGTCATATTGTATATTTTCCTCCTCGTATTCTGATCATTGCACATTTTCTCTGGGTGGGACCTCAGTAAACTCTGCTGTAAGTGAGGTTGTGACAGAACAGAAGCCAATCTCGGAACTTTCCCCTTTTTGCCATTCATCTTCAGGACAGCACTTCAGCTTATGTCCCACCTCTTCCATCTCATCTTTCATTTCTTTCAAAAACTCCTGTCTTCTGTTAAATACAAGAAAATTCTTTTTTTTTCAAAAAAAAAAAGAAAATGAATGAATCTTATTTTATCCTTTTTAAATGTTTTCAAAAAGTCTGCCATTTGCTTTGTCTTCCTTATGGGATCTAATGGAAAGGGAAAAGGGAGTTATAGGGTAAATTTTTTTAAATTAATTTTTTGTTTCCCTTTCTATTAATGATAAAAGTTTCTAGAAAATTTTCCTATAGAAAAACTTCCTATAGGAAAATTTTCCACAGGAACTTCAGTGTTGAGAGATTATATTGTTATATATTGCTGTATAACAAATTACCCCTAAGTTTAGCAGCTTAAGACAACAATAAACATTTGTTATCTCTGTATGCAATTTCTTTAGGTTAGAATTCAAGAGCTAAATTAGCTGCTTGGTTCTGGCTGAGGATCTCATGAGGTAGCAGTCATGTGGAGGCTTGACTGGGGCTGGAGGTTCCTTTTCCAGGGTGGCTTACTCATGTGGCTGGCAAGTTAGCCCAGGCCATTGGCAGGAGAACTCAGTTGCTCACCATGTGGACCCTTCCACGGAACTTCTGGTGTGTCCTCACAGTGTATTCAGTGGATCCCCCAGAGCAAAGATAAAGTTCAAGGTGAATGTCCCAGTGTCTTCTGTGACCTAGCTTCAGAAGTCTCACACCACCATTTCCATGACATCCTAGTAGCTACACAGGTCATCCCTGCTCAACTGGGGAGGTGTCTGCTACTCAAGAGATGTGAATATTGAGAGGCAGGCATCAGTGGAGGCCGTCATGGAGTCTGTCTTGGCTTCCACAGAGATGAAAGGCGGAAACTAAATTTGCATTCAGTTCTACTTTTCTAAAGGAAAAGAGAAAACTACTCAAGATAAAACTTAGTGTCAGTAGAAAGGAAAACAATCAAGCAGCTGTCTGGAATCCAAAGGAAGTCTGGCAAGTTACTGGCCTGAGAACTGACTGATAGTACTAACAGAGGGACCTCCCATCCCCACTGCAGCCCAGAATTCTTCACTGCAGCTTGTTTCCATTTTCCCACCCTCCAATGATTTTTACAGGTCAGTAGGGAACCTCCATTGTTTAATGTTAAGGTTTAGCATAGCAGGTAGGAAGGGTCTTGTCTCACTGAAGTTCTAAAGGTGTGAAGAGATGGCAAACAAATATGTAGCTCTATATGCACTTTATTCCACTAAGTGTGTCCACTTCTGTGGACACCAGGAAGTGTCCAAGACCTTGGTTGTAATTGTGCAAAACAGACATAGTCTCTGTTCTCGTGGGATTTATAGCCTACTAGGGAAAGAGGGACCTTATCATCATATGTATAATATGCATATATACATATGATATACTCATATAATATTTATATACATAAAATCCATACCTCTAACCATAGAGTGTTAGAAGTGCTGTGGAGGGGGATGATAAGGTGCTTGGAGAGGTAATAAGTAAGGAGAAGGGGGGTACTTAGTTTATCTGTGGAGTAAAAGCTAAGATCTGAAGCTTGAACAGCACAAAGATGAAAAAATATTGGGGGAAAGTGTCAGCTAGACAGAGGGGCCAGGGTGCATGGAAGAGCTTGTCACCTTGGAGGAACTGAAAGCAGACAAGTCCTGGCTTAGCTTGTTGAGGGCTGCCTGACGCTCATGGGATGGAACTGCTCAGCTGGCCCTAGGGAGTATGTGCTGTGCCGTCTTTTGCTCCAGATCAGGAACACTAACACACCATTTTATGCTTTCCTTAGCATCAGTGACACTGATCTGTTTTTTTTATTCTGCAGTGGTTTCTTGCCATTAACATCCTGTTTTCTGATGACTGTCTTCATTCTTGGCAAATATTTTTCTTTTCAAAGCAAAAACAAATATGGATTCTTTTAATGGTTAGAGTAAATCATGCTTTGCCAACTGCAGTTTCGTGATACTGCAATTTTGTATTTGAATACCTATGTTAAATAATCTGTGATCTTTTTATGTATGTGTGGGTCAGTTCATTCTGCTTTAAACAAAAGAACAAGACAGTGATTATTGTTAAGCTCTCTTCCCTCTCTACCCTCAGCAATTTGCAAAAAGGTCTTACTGTGTAAGCATTTTTACCAAAAATTTCTTACCCCCTCCCTAAAAGTATAAGAGTAAACACAAAAATTTAATTTCAACTAAAAAAATGATTTGAAAACTGTAGAAAGATGCACTTTATTCATGCATAAATGCTGTAATATAACAGTTCTTGGAAAGATCTGTTTTAGCAAGTCACAATGACTTTACCAGTGTTCCCTGAACGATTTAAAGGAATTCAGGAAAAAGGATTTAAGAGTATGATTTTATGCCAACACATGTTTAAAAGTGGATGCCTTTAAAACTTTTTATTTACTGTGTATTTTTGTGTGTCTAGCATCATTTTTATTACTTGACTGATAAACTCCTGTTTTCCAAGACTCCTGAAGTAGAATCTCTGCTATTTTAAGGAAGGTAACTACTGAGAAAATAAGGAATTACTTCTGTGTAAGGCAATAAGTGGTTGTGGTAGTATCGAATAAATTCTTGCCTCTTTTCTTCTATTGTTCTTTTCCCTCTGATTCTCTTCAGCTGGCCTTAATGTAAATTTGAAGTACAAAGTCACAGAGTAACTTGTTGTATAAATTTCTAAAAGTCTGTGGTGTGAGAATTTACATTTTAGAACTTAAGAATTTTCAAGCTGGGCAGAGATTCTCAAACTGAGAACATTTATTAGGTTTCAGTACCCCACTCCAAGAGACTGTGCACTCCAGCTTGTGTAAAGAGCATACTTGGAGAAACTCTGGAATAGTGGAACAAGATCAAAGAGATCTATGAAAAATTGTAAAAGTTTTAATGACATTTATTAAAATACAACAAAGTGCAAAATAAAACTAATACCAATAATATATATGCCCAGGCAGTTATGTCGATTGTCTTAAGTTCCTCATACACTGCCCTCACTGATTCTCTGGCAGAGAGAGGAATGCATCTCTCAGAACTAATTTTACGTTTCGTCAGCCCACTTGTGTTTACTGAAGTCAAAATTTTTACAAGTGTCAGAAAGTATAAATGAAAATCATGTATAATAGAATATCTTCAAAAAAAGATGAGGGATTGCTGTATATGCTTTTGGTCTTTAAAAAAATGTTTCTTTTTATTCTAAAAAGGAGTCAAATTTATGTATTCTTTCCCCTGTATTTTGTTTTTCTTTTTTCCTATAGACCACAGGTCTTTGATAAATAAGAAAAAAATCATTAACAACTTTGGAATAAATCATTTATATAGAAGCCTTACACAGTTTGTTAAATTATTTTGACTTTAAGATGATCACTGTTGTAATATGCCTGAATCTTAATACTTTGCCCTCCAGCTACTCAGAATTTAATTCATCTTAAGAAAAGTACAGTTTTCAAGATTTTAACTTTTGTTGTCAGAATATCTGCAGACTGAAAAGGAAATTGTGAAAATGTGTTTGTAAAAGTTCTTGTTTTAGAAAACTTGAAGTGTGGCATCATGAAGAGATTTTTAAGTTTTATTTATATTTCTTCTTAGGTAGTTGCAACAATGGGTAGTTAGTAACAATATTATTTTTACATAATTAGCAACAGTATTATTAAATTTGAAAACATAGTTATTTCTTCCAGGCAGTTTTGACTATTTAAACAATTTGAGTTACAACAAGCTGCAGTTTTTCTTTTTTAAAAACTAAAACCCATCAGAAACCACAGTGAATTTTTTTTTAAATGCAATTAGTTATTCAGAGCATATATGGGTTTACTAAAAGCATGTTTTCACCACAAATCTTCATTAAGACTTTAATTATGGGCTTATAACTCTTTTAAATTGAAAATAAAACAAGAAATATATATTTTTATATAGAATTTGTCATCATAAAACTGAGTACTTGAGATAATTAGGCTTACGGATTTTAGTTGCTTATAGTATTTGAAGGGCATCTGAGAATCCCTAATGAAGATTTTCCCTCCAGAGTATAAGACTTTATCCTTTTTTAAATGTTTGTTTTCTTATTACAAAAAAGTAGTATGTGTTCATTAAAGAAAATTTGGGAAAACTGGAAAAAAATTTTTTCAGTCATCAGTTATTTCCACAAACTAAAGTAACCACGTTTGATATTTTGGTGTATAATTTTTCTAATCTTTTCTTTTTCTACATATAAGCTTAAAATATTTGCAATAATCAAATCTTTTATCAGTCCTCAAATCTGGTTAACTTTAAAGAAAAAGAGTTTAAAAAATACAGATACTTAGGTTAAAAAGTCAAATAGTGCCATAAGGCTTATACAACAAAATATAGAAGTCATCTTCTTCATTCTTCTCTATTTGCTACAGATTCCCATTCCTTAGAGGTAGCTGCTTTCATGTAATTATTTGTAAATAATATGTTTGACTTGTAAATTTCCTACATTTTAGGTATTAATTGTTGACTATGGACTTTGGCTTACCCATCCCCCAACACTTACCCGCTCTGTCCTCTCAAAATGATTATAGGACCATTTTGGTTTAAATTAGGAAGTGACAATACAAATATTCATAGATTAACCTCATATATTTTGTATCATAATGTAGCTTTTCTCCCCCTTACATCTTTTTCCTGGAATTAATCATTGTCTCTTGGTTTGATTTCTTTGTTATCTAAGTACTTGTCACTTGAATTCATCCCAAAATTTATCAATAGAACCCTGAAGCTTCTTTCAATATATCTGAAAACCTCAAATAATCTTAGATTGATTTTTTTTTTTCCTGCCATCGAAGGCATCCTTCTTGCAGCCTTTCATAACTGTCACTGTGGGACTTCCATAATACTAGGAGTTCCTTTTTCCTCTGGAATCCATGTCATGATCTCCATAGCCTTTTCTTAATGCTCTATACCTTTGTTTTATTGGGCCTTTCTTCCAGTACCTTCCTTCAGGTGGGACATAAATTTTAAATCTCATATCTATAAAAACGTGTTTATTCTACTATGTAAGATGATAGGCTGATGTAGAATTTTACATATTAGTAATATAGAATATTGAAAGCGTGGCTTCATTGTCTTTTATCTTACATGGTTACTGTAAGTGTAATACCATTCTTAAATCTGTTCATTTGTATGATTGATTGCCTTGTTTTGTGTTTTTAAATTTTTTGTCTTTCTGGAAGTTTTTAAGATATTTTCATGCCTATGGTTCTGAAATTTCATAATAATAATATATGGATCTTCTGATGTGTGGGGGAGGGGGTGCTGCCTGTCTTTGATCCTTTCTTCCTTCCTTCTATTTCTTTATTTCCTTCACTGCACGTCCATTGCCATTGGGTCTTTTTTTTTTTTTTAAGACTTTATTTATTTGAGAGAGAGCATGCACACAGGCCGGGAGGGGTAGAGGAAAAGGGAGAAGCAGGCTCCCTGCTGAGCAGGAAGCCAGCCCCAGGTCCCCTGGTATCATGACCTGAGGTGAAGGCAGTCACTTAACCCACTGAGCCACCCAGGTGCCCCTCATTGGGTCTTTTTAAGTTGGAGATTCATTTCTTTCAGTTCTTGGACATTATTGGTATTTCTTTGATAATTTCTTCCCTTTTGTTTTTAGTATTTCTCTTTCTGGAATTGCTGTTCTTCAAATAGTAAACTTCCTATATTCCTCTGCTTTTCTGTTTCTCATTGCTTTATCTTTTGTTTTTCTTTTGAAGGCATTTCCTCATTTATTATTTTTCAGCCCTTTTATTGATTTTTGTATTTCAAAACTTTTCTCTGAAGAACTTTTAAGACCCTCTTTAAAAAAACTTCACAGAACTTTCCTATTCTTCCTTGATATTAATTCTCTGGTGTACATATCTTTGAACACTATATTGTAGTGTCTGAAGATTATTTTTCCATTTCCTATGTTGTTTATGCTTCTAAGTTCCTCTTTTCTATTTGTTTGGTTTGTTCTTTCTTGTACTCATGCTGAAAGTGTTCATCAAATATCTTATGATCCTTTGCTCTGTGTTCATTTTTAAAGATAAGACACAAAAATGGTGATTGGGAAGCTCTGTGTATGTAGCTGGGATTTATAAACTTATGAGCATTGCCCTTAACCAACCCGGTAGAACTCTCACCATATCTGTATTTAGGTCTTTTCTTTTGGTTCGGGAAATGAGCCCTGGATCTATGTCTTCCATTCTTCTGCGTGGGAGCTGGAGACCTGACTTCTAACTGCTTTAGAAAAGCCAAAGAGGGGCCTGTGTGTCTCTCTGATTCTCCACCCCACACCTGCTCTCAGTGAGAACTAGAGCTTCTTATTTCTGAACATCTCCAGCTATCTGCTACAGTAAACGGCTTGTTTCTGGATAGTCTTCCCATGCACACACCAGTTTAGGTTTCAGTGTTGTCAGTGGTTTCTGGTCTACAAAGGCAGTTAACCACTCAACCATTCATGTTCACAGCTTCCAAAAATTTGTTGACATAGTTCTTCTGTGATCCTGTCTCATTTTCTTTGTCCTGAAGAAGTTATGCCTCTTTAAAACTTCTGTACTGTCATTTTAGGGGTTTCAGAAAGCAACAAAGATGCACACATGCATTCAGACCAACATGTTCAATTGGAAATCTTTATAATCCCTAGTCTGCTTATCTCTTTAGTGAAGCCTCCCTAACACTCCTAGTCAGTAGTAGATTACTTTGTTAAAGATTGTTAAAGAATCATATTCCTTTTTAAATGGGGTACCTTGCTCATTTATTTTTGATTCATTTTTTTTCAATGTATGTATCTCTTACATGGTACTGTGTCATGGAAGCAATGAACACCTCTGTTTTTGGTGTATCTTGAGTCAGCATTTATTGTAGTGCCAAACAAATAGAAAGGGCTCAATAAATTATTGGTTGAATGATGAAACATTTTTCTATAGTAATTCTTATTTTGCATCAGTATTTACTTAGAACTTTTAAAAATTATTTACATGCATTTAAAAGAGTTTGTGTAACCATTCCCTTACAGTTGGAAATTTAGGTATTTCAAATTTTTAAATAAAAATCAGTGAGCTTTTTCTGTGTTTTTTCCAAAAACAGACTTAATACATTTGTTTTTGAGGCTCTAAACACATATATTGCCAACTTATTTTTAAGTTTTATGCCAGTTTACACTGCCACTGGCAATGCTTGATTGCCCATTTGTTATTCTTAATATTATTTTCATTTATAAAAGTATCACAATTTATTTGCAACCATTAGTTCAACTTGATTTTAATATTAATTACATATATCTTAATACCAGTTTTATTGTAATAACTTTATGGTGATACATTATCTTAGCAGATGATCAATGACTTTAGTCTTTTGTTGTTGTCATTCTTTTGTGGTTATACTTTACTTGAAACAAACTTTTTGATATTCTATATTCTTTGGTGTTTCTTAGTATGTTTTCTAGTATTGATTGGATAAAAGTTTTTAAAGTTGTAAATAATTCAGTGAAAAAAACTTATAATGGGACCCTGCTTTAAGAGTGAGTTAATAGATTATAAAAGTTTTTGTTGTAAAATCACTTAATGGGACCTGCTTTAAGAGTGAGTTAACTAGATTATTTTCCTGGAAACTCACTTAGATTGATGGCTTTTTAAATTCTTGCTCTCTTGGGATCTGGTACTTTGGATCTAAGGGTCTTTTCTGCATTTGTATGATCTTATTCTTAGGCTTTTATGAGGCATGCATTGAGATTTGGGAGTGAGGTCAGGAATGACTGTCCTGCCCCTTGGATCTGAACAGAGATTGGAGTTATTCAAGGTTGGTAATGACCACATTCTAAGTGGATTTTACCAGACTTCCGATGAACCATTTTCTTTCTAACTGATTTGGAAATAAAGGTAAAACATAGAAAATGAAAAAATATTAGAAGAGATGACCAAATCCGTGAAACAATGCTTTATACTTAAAGCATATAAGAAGGAAGTATTAGATTTTTTCATTTGTATAACTTGTTCATGTGTATGTAATAAACACACACACATATGCACACAATATAAAACATATGATACATATCACGTACTAAGCACTTGATACATGTCAAACACTGCTCTGAGGACTTTACATGTATGTATCAGCGTAAGTCATTCTCACAGCTAAGGTGTAGATATTTACTTTTATTTTACAGTTGGGTGACTATGGTGGCTCACTAACAATAATTGTCCAAGTTTCAGTGCTATAAAATGGTTGGACTCTTGAGTTTGTGCTTTTAACTGCTGTACCATACTGCGTGTCTTGTTATTTGGTTTAATATTAATTCTAACCTAATATCTTTATGATTCTAATATGTGATTTAAAATTTTTTGTTGTAAAAGAAGTTGGCAGAATGTGTGACATTGTTCTTTAGTAATTTTATCATTACTAATGAGGAATGGGTTGACATCATTAACTGTGAATATTGGGACTTTGGAGGTCATGTTTTAGATGTACTCATTAAAAAAAAATATTTGTGAAGAAGGGAAAAATTTATCTTGACAAAGGGCAAAAAACAAGGCTTGTCTTCCTCCTTCTCCTTACCATTCTTAGGATGTTTAGAAATGAATAAAAACTTACTCTGTAATTTTTCCATTTACTGAGAGAATGTCCTTCCTATGCCCCACATACAAACACATATTTAGTAGTAAACTTTCGATTGAGCTCATGGGTCACATAATACAATGAGATATTTCATTCATCCATTTAGCAAATACTTAAGGGCCTGTTATGTACAAGGCTGTTTTAGATGGTGGAGACACAGTAAAGAATAAAAAAGACAAGTCCTCTCCTCATGGATCTTCTGTTTTAAGGAAGGCTGGAGACAAAAAGAACCAGTGCTATGAAGAAAAAAATATAGTGTCAAGGAGATAGAGAAACAAAGAAGCTGCTATTTTAGAATGTTCTCTGATGGCATCTCTTAAAACACCTGAATGAAGCAAGAGGTACAAGCTTTGGTCATATCCGGGCAAATGCATTTTAAATAGAAGAGGAAATAGATCCTGAAATGGGAATATGCCCAAGTTTGAGCAATAGCAAAGAGGCCAGCATGGTTAGAATGGTAGAGGATGAGCGGCCAGCGTGGGAGGGTTTTGAGCAATAGAAGAACACGAACTGATTTAGGTTTTAAAAAGGATCACGCGGGCTGCTGAATTGAGACTAGACTATCAGGTTATTCTAGTACTCTGTGAAGAGATGGGGGTGGTTTGTGCTCAGGAAACCAAGAAGGAGCTGATGAAGAGCAGTCAAATTTAGCTCTGTGTTTATAATAGAGCAGTCAGGAATTGTTGACTGATTTGTACACAGATTACACAGAATGAAGTGTAGAGGTAACCCAGGGTTTGGGGATGAGCATCCATATGAAAGGAAGACTGTGTTCTATGCTACTCTGGGGAAGTATGAGGTGAGAGGTTGCAGTTGGAGGTATAAATGTGGGAGTCACCTGCTTAGAGATGATGTATGAAGCTTTGGTAGTAGATAACATCACATAGGGGGGTGGTATAGAAAGAGAAGTCCCAGGAGTGAATACTGGGGCCTCACCACTTAAAAATTGAGGAGGGAGACATAGGAAAGAGGATTTCAGGAGTAGCTAGTGAGAGCAAACCAAGAGTGTATGGTATCTGGGAAGGGAAATGTGATGCTTTAGCAAATGGGCTTTAGCAAAAGCAAAATAGAGCTTGCTTTATACTGGAGGCTTTCAACTTGAGCCTACACAAACATTAAGAGATGTTAAGAAAGTGATTGCTTCATTTTATCCTTTCTGATTCACATTTCTGCAGTTGTAAAAGTATGTTTAAATCCAAAGACAAGTGACATAAGTGTCATTATTTTATCATCTCTATTTTATAAGTCCTTTTTATTCAGAGTAAGTAGGTAATTTGGAGAAACATATATGAAATAGTCTTTAATGCTGGCTTAAGTTATTGCATGTCTTTGAATACCATTTTGCTTTCTATTTTAGTAATTGGTAATTCATCTATATGAGTGATAAGTTGGATGCAGTTGTCATATTTCTGTTTTTTGCTGCTTGAATATACATTTAAACTGGCCAACATGAATTGCCTCTTATATATGTATTATACAGACAACTAAAATCATAATAGACTAATAAGATAAATTTTAAGATACTGTAGGTCCTCTAGTTATTTACTGACACCTAAGAATAAATGTTTTTCAAAATTATCTATTTTTAAATTGCATAGTATCAGTGTAAAAGAAGTACCAAGAGTAGGAGATACCCATTAATTATAGATATATTAAAACCATCATGAAATTATTATATCATATTTTCACAATAATAAATAATAACCTGGTTATTCAGTTTGCACAAATTTAGACAAGAGGACTTTATTTTGTAAGGTTAGGCTGGAACAACAGAAAACACATAAGCAGCTTAAACAAGGTATTTTTTTTCTATTACAAAAACATAACACCCCTAGAAGTGGTGTGGTCATGTTCATGCATCTAGGCACCTTTTTGTTCTGCTGTCCTTACCACCTGGCTGTGGCCTCATAATATAATATGGCTGATTCGGGTTAGCCATCAAATCTGCATTCCAGCAGGCAGAAAAAAGGGAAAGGAAAGGTAAGGGCTTCCCTTTTAGGGATACTTCCCAGAAACTGCACAAACCAGCTTTATTTTACATCCCATTGGCTAGGTCTTACTCCCATGGGCACACTTTAACTACAAGGGAGGCTGGGAAATTTAGTTTTTCTTTTACTCTGGGCAGCCCTGCACCTTGGTAGGATTTGGGGTTCCTGTTATTGACATGTACAGGGGTTAGTGTACAACTGGCAGTCTCTGCACCACAGGGTGTCTAGACAATAGGGAGAAACTGGTTTTACAGCAATGTGATTTTTTTTTTCTGTATTAAAGTGTAAGTTATCTAATATACTACGTAGTCACTCTGTGAATACGTTTAATGGATTTAGGATAGGAATTTGCCCTATAACTAACCATACATACCTTTCTCTGTATTATTTTATCAACTGGGAAGTCATTATAAGATCATGAGTAAGAGCACGGAGCCATTCTGCCCAGGGTCGTGTCTTGCTAGTGCTATGTGCCAGCAGTGTAACCTTGAGCAAATTTTGTGGCCTTTTGTGGCACAGCGTCTGCACCTTCAGATGAGAAGATAATCGTACCTAATTCACAGGATGTCTGTAAGGGTAAATAATTGGTTGTAAAGAACTTAGAAAAGCTCTTAGCATGGAGTAAGCCCTCAAATTTTAGTTATTTCTATAAGTTATCATGTTCTTAGTGAAAGTAATTTTAATACTATCGCAGGTAAAATAGAACTGTAAAAGTTGCTTTTCTTAAGATGTACTGATATTTTTCTGTGGTAGAGGAAAAGGGATTGGATAATTGAAAAATGAGTCTGAGTTTGCTTATTTCATTTTGGAGTATTTGATTAGTTATATTGAGAGATTTTCCTATTTGGAGAATTGTATTTTAGAACATATATGCAAATATACATCCTGTAAATAGATATCTACCTTGTGAACTTTTTACATAAAGGTGTGCCTTTTAAGTACATTCAGAACCAGGAAGTCAAAAGACTATTAGCAATGAAAATACCTTCTTACTTGTGTCTTAGGATAGGTAAAGCAAACAGTGAACTTGTTAGAGGATAAATACGTGGCAGTTCAAAGTTGAGTGTCTTTTGAAATGGAACCTGGCTTAAGGCTTTGCTCGGTTTTACTTCTCTAGGAGGTCTTTCCTGAGTCCCTGGTTGGTTAAAATACTCCTTTGTTTTTTATATAGCATACTGTACATGATTCTTTTAACATGGCAGATTTTACTGAAGTTGTTTCTTCCTGTCTTTCGTACCACATCATAAGCAGAGACTCACTCTTAGTTGTGTCCTTAGCATCCTACACACTGTAGGTGTACAAGACTTAATGAACTTGTTACAGTAGATATAGCAATACAAGCTACCACTTTCCTAGGGGTCTTGATTTTCAATCTCAAGTCAAAAATAACAGTAATTTTTCATGGCCTTAAATTGCTCTCTAAATTTGGTCATCTGCAACAAGATGCTTAGAAATAGGCATATTTCCAAAATAAGCTGTGATATGGGGTGCCTGGGTGGCTCAGTCGTTAAGCGTCTGCCTTCAGCTCAGGTCATGATCCCAGGGGCCTGGGATCGAGCCCCGCATCGGGCTCCCTGCTCTGCGGGAAGCCTGCTTCTCCCTCTCTCACTCCCCCTGCTTGTGTTCCCTCTCTCGCTGTGTCTCTGTCTGTCAAATAAATAAATAAAATCTTAAAAAAATAAAATAAATAAGCTATGATAGTTCAGACAAAGTAAAGCTCTGTGCTATTGTAATCCAGTTCAGAAAAGGTCTGCTTTCTCTTAGTATCTTCTACCTTTTGTACATGCTGTCTTCTTTCTCACTCCATACTAAGGTATTACAACAATAAACTTATTTGCATGTTTTTAGAGTATGACGACTTTATTAGTCTACTGATGTCATGCTGCATGAAATGCAGGAGTAAATAAGAGGTGGTCAGTTGTCTTTTGAAGGACAGTAACATTTGTTTTGTTTCACCACTTTGAATCTGAATCTGCTACAGTTAAATTAGAGCCCAGATGAAGTATGTGTGTGTGTATTGGTATATGTATATATCTATAGCTCAAATATATATATTTTAATGTCAGAATTGGATTATCTCCTTCATTGGCAGATGATTGAATTCTTTAGCTTCATAATTAAAACAAAACCCAACAGTCTGTTTTGTATGGAATGTTTGGGTGTAATACAAGGCCTTACAGTTGCTGAGGTGGTCGAGGTAGATGCAGTTAATCTGTATTCCTTATTAATCATGTCAGATTCATTTGGATATTTATTGGTCACTATTCTGGTGGCAGCACATCCCAAACTGTCACAGAGTCTTTAAAGGGCTGTGCTGAAAGCTGCTGATGTGCTATCACACAGACATTTAATTTTAGCCATTTTTCTCAATAGATTTTAATGACCCTTTCTAATAGTCCATCAGAGATTCAGGCATTAGAGGAAGATCCTCTATTTTAACAGGCCAAAAACAATGATCATCCTCGATGTGGGCAGGTAGTCAAACAAGTGTTATGATGTAGAAATGCTGAATGAGCCTCACAGTATGTTCAGACACGCCTTTTTCTTCTTTTCCACAGCAGTCTGCAGTACTGCTGTCCCTTCTACATGTATTAAGTGCAAAACTCTTGAATGAAGAATGGCTCAAAGGAAATACTAGGCTGCTATGCTCCTAAGCTTTAATATTTTCCTTTTTTTATTTTTAGATCACTTGTAAACTTTGAACAGGTTAAATTTGCAATATCACTTGTAATAATATGTTGAAGATGTTTTTATCAAACATCCTTATTTAAATACAACTGTATATAAAATCATATTGAATTAAGTCGCAAGTTGTGATGAGTTTTGGTACTCTTTTATTGTAATATTTTGGTTAAGAATATAAATTCCTTTTCTTCAGATTTTATTTTTGGGAAAAGAAAGCTGTGGAGAGAATTATAAACAGTTTTGAAAATATTAAAAAATGTTTACATCCTATTTAAGTTTGGAGGACCAGGATACCTACATTATTTTTACATCTCAAAAAACAAATAGGCTTTATTCTCCAGGCATTGCTGCTAAGTCACACTGTGCTCTTATCTTATGATCTGGGATCTAAGGTTAGCTGTTTTGTGTTTTGCTTTCAAATTTCAAAGATGATTTTGGTTAATGTTTTGAGTTAAGAATTTTTTTTTTTAATTTAAGAAATATACCATGTTCGGTAATTTCCTCCCTATCCCTCTTCCCTTTTTTTGCTTTTCAAGTAGCTCCATAATCTTCAAATTTACCTTTCCTGTCTTTTTAAAGGTCGATTGAGCTATCCACATCCAGGAACTGATAATCTGTTGATGTTAAATGGTAAGTTTTATAAAAACATTTTACGTTTCCAATTTGACTCATATGAATAAATATGATTGAGTACATGGTTTTCTATACCTTCCCCATACACAGAAGTTAATTATTTTATAAGTATAAAAATAAAACTACAACTTCTGTACAGAAAGCAGAATTACAAGTTTGAATATATTCTGGCTGTCAAAGCAGTCATTGTAGTGTATTTGTGACAGTTTGATTTAATTCATTGATCGCAGACTTTGGAGAGAGTCCTGAGTTTGAATACTGGTTTTCTAGTTTATGGTGAGACCTTGTGCAGTAACTTCTGTGAGCCTTAGTTTACCATCTATGAAATGGGAATAACAATCTCAAGGTTTATTATGAAAATTAAATGAGATGATATTTGCAAAGTGCATAGAACGTGTTACTTAGTATAGTACTTGTGCTTATGTTAACCAGGGAATGAATATACTAGTGATTCTATATAAATGTGGTGCTCACACTAACTTAATTTATTCTGACTAGGAAGTTTCACAGTGAACTTCACCAGAGTTAGAAACAGGATAAATAAACTTTCATTAAAGTTTGTTTTCTTTCTGTTGGACAAACATTGTATTCAGAGTGGCAGTACTTAGCACATCCATGACTGTGGGAGTAGACATGGAGGATGAAAATATCCTTCACAAAGGCATTTTTAAATCAGAGGGTGGATGAAGAGAGGGAAGTAGGAAGAAGGAAGAGTAGAGATAGCACTTACTTTAAAATACATAATTATATAATTAGAATGGCTTGGCTCTTCTATTTTAACTAAAACTTTGTTAAGAACAGATGGCAGTGAAGTTGGGGAACAAAGTCTAAAAAAGCGAGTATAAAGCTCGACCATGTGAACTAATACTAAGTAAAGACTGTAGTGACAGAAAAGTGGGAATAAAGTCCAGGCCACCTGGGAGATTGTCAAAGGAGATAGGATTTTGGAACGAGAGAAGAATTGAAGAAGCAAAGTGTCTGGTGATGTGATTGATTGGTTCATTTAACATGGATTGTTATATATTGAGTTGCCCACCACGTGCCAGTTTAGTCTAAGCACTGGGTTATCTGTTAGGATCTTGAAGGATGGTTAGAGGTTGAATTGTCAAGGTTCTCACCCTGGGGCCTGAGTGTGCTCTCTAGGCTGAGGCTACGTCTGGGCTAGACCTTACAACAGTCCAACAGGCCACATGCATGAATTCAGTGACTTATAGTGCTTACATGGACTTTGACCAGACAGGTACTAAAAATTGCATTCCAGGGCTGCTTCAGTCAACTTTTTTTCTACCATGCAATTAAAAAAAAAAAAAAAAAAAATGCCATTTCAGTAACTGGTCTCTGAACTCTAAATCTGTTACTAAAACTTACAGTGTTGAAATTAAGTTTGCAAACTGAAAATAGATCATAATTTTTATCTTCATGATGTGATTTATAAAATAATGATGGGTTTAGGTAACAATAAACTATTTATATATTTACCCTGACTTCCTTAAATAATTTTCTTTTGGGCCATTCTGTGTAATAAAAATCATTCACATTTCTATTACAACTTCTAAAAAAAGCAATTCGGTAGAAAAAATAGAATGTGTGTATTTCTCATACTCTGTTAAGATCCATTTGAAGGAAGGTACTGTATGAGACAGTACGTTAGATCATTCACAGATGTTTTGAGATTTCTTTATGCATAGTACACTAGGGCAATTCAGAAGTATATTGTAATCACAAAGGAATACATCAGTTATATGTGAGCAAAGAACTTAGCTGCATTGTTTTTACAACTTACACTTTTGGCTACACTAAATATTATTTTTTTAAAGATTTTATTTACTTGAGAGAGAGAGCATGAGCTGGGGGGGGGAGGGAGAGGGACAAGCAGACTCCCTACTGAGCAGGAGCCCCATGCAGGGCTCATCCCAGGACCCTGAGATCATGACCTGAGCTAAAACCAAGAGTCAGACACCTAGCCAAGGTGCCCCATGGTTACACTAAATAGTAGTAAATTAATTGATGTCATCAGTCACCGAAAGCCTTCGTAAATAGCCTAGATGTTAGGTTAGAAGTGTTTCATCACTTAGTAGACACAAGAATATTTTATTTTAGGCAGGAGTTGAATCTTGGACAAATCTGCTTTTTCATTATGTGAGCACTCTTCGTAGCCTGCCACTCTAGGGCCGCATTACATACTCGATACAGTAAGCCGCCCTGGATATTCTTCTGAACTTTTTCTGGCAAGGGATCAGGGAAGAGACAAGAGAATGAAACTAGGACATCACAGTGTGTTTAGGTCAGTGAGGACAGTTTGATCCAAGAGAAGAAAAATTATTTTGCTCATTTGGGATCATTGTTAAGGGAGAAGCAGGAATCGGGAAATTGGGTATATTTATAGGGTAAGGAGGTATTTGAATATTAAGGATTTAAGTAATTTTTTTGTAGACATCTAAGGTATTGAAGAGAGAAGTAGGCAAATGGCAATAAAAAGTAGGGGAAATTTTCCTTGAGCTGCTTTTAATTCTTATAATTTAACTATATTCATAGCATATTGTCTCCCTAGGAAATATGGGAATTAAGTGATATCAATACCAAGCCTTTGCCTATACTGTTATTAAATATTATTGATGAAAGAAATTATAGCATCTCAATACATAGACTTTTTAAATTATGATTTTTTAGTATATCACAGATTTAAACTCACTATTAACAATTGATTAAGTTGTATTATTTAATGAGCAAGCATAGCTAATATTATTGACTTTGAAAATCAATATTTGGTAATAAATTATACATCAGTATTTTTTTGTGGTGGTTTAGCAATAGTTAACAGTAGTTGGGCACATGATCTGATAAGCACTGGGTGTTATACACAACTAATGAATGAATCATTGAACACTACATCGAAAACTAAAGATGAACTATATGTTGGGTAATTGAACTTAAAAAAAGAAAAAACAATAGTTGGTACCACAGACTCTGGAGCTAGATTATCTGGGTTTAAACCCGACTTTGCTATTCCTGTGTGACTTGGACAGTTTACCTAACTTCAACTTGACTGAGGTTCTTTATGTCAAAAGTAGATAAAATGCTGCCTGCCTCAGGGATTGTTTTGAGAAGTGAGGGAATTCATTCATGTAAAGTGTTTAGAACAGTTCCTATAACAAGAGTTAGCTGTGGCAGTGGGTGATGATGAAAGGTGACAAAATGACTTTGAAAGAATACATTCATGTCCTGTGAATAGATGAAAGTGTTGGAGAATATAAAATTAAAAGAGGATGTAACCAATGTTTTCAAGTATTTGAAGGAAGTTACGTATAGTGACCAAAGAAGGTTTGTTTTATGTTATTGCAGGAAGCCAAACCAGAACCATTTGGAAGGAGCTATAATAGGAAAAAGATTTGGGTCAAAAGCAAAATGACTCCCTTGGGCAGTTTTCCTAAAGTATGGTGTGCATGTCCCTTGTGGTACCCAAGATGACTTTAGTGGTACACAAATACATATTAAAATAAACACATGACTACTTAGAAAACACAGAACTGGCAGAAATCTGTGATGTTACTAGGCTATTACTAGGTGCTAGGCTTGAGTCCATTTACTAAAAAGTAATACATAAATAGTAGTACAGTTGTTATGCAGATAAGGCCAATGTTGTAAAGCTTTCATGATTCTACCTTCCTGGTCAATTGACATTATACTTAAACTTTGAAATATTCCTTTAAGAAATAAACAGGGAATGGGGTAAAGGTCAGGAAGTTGGTTAGACAAGATAAAACTGAAATACCTCTGGCAAATCCTTTGAGCCTCCATTAACTCTGAGAAAAAGAGGTATAATCCCACATCTATGTGTCTCGGGAAGTTGTATAGATTAAAAAAAAAAAAAAAAAGATAAAAATGCCATACAAATACGACTGCAAGTAGGCTCCTGAACACACCATGTCCCTCAATCTAACTAGAAATCAAGTTGAATTGACTGGTGGAGACCACCACTATTGAATAATATTGTAGAAGAGTCCCAAATTTAACATCCAGAAGCACTTTAGGGAAGTCACATTATATAGGAGTAGATTGTCTAAAAAACAAAAGTTAAATACTGTCTGAAATTAGAATGACAGCCTGAATGTTTATAAGTGTGTAAATCTGACATATTTTATTGTCAGTAGGAAAGAACAAAATAAAACAGAGCCACTCTGTTTTCGTAGTGGTGAGAACTAATTCAGAATGATGTATCATTCAAGTATTTGTTTCTATTTGGATCATGTTGTGTTCCTCTCACCCCTCTCCCAAGGAAAAATAGCTTATATCTTTATTAGAACATATGGCTTTTCAAAAGGAGAACAGATAGCAGAAGTATGGGGTGATGAAAACTAGTTTGAAATTTAAATTTGCTGTGATTAACCACATGCAGCCATGTTTGTAATCAAGAGCTTGCTCTACTTTTAGGGAAGAGAGAAGTTATATTTATCTTTTAACTAAGAAAATTAACTCAGTAATGAAATTGTGTTTCTGAGGGCAGATATTCTAAATGTACTGTATTAAGTCACGAAAATAGGAAACTTGAGTACATAATCAGTTCTTTTTTTATGCTGATGGAAGTAAGTGGAGTAGATAACAGATTTATTTTGGATCTTGAAAAGGATTATGATTTGGGGGTATATTTCTCTCCCTGGCTTTGACTTCTTAGAGCAAGAAATAAGAATTTCTTTGGTTTTACACCAAGAGAACTTTAACCTAAGTATTTCCAGCTAATTTAGTATGTTTACCCATCGCTTTCTCCAGCTGCAGTAATTCATGTACCACAGCTGTAGCTAAGAGCCAATATATAAGGGCACAAAGACACCAAAAAGAATGTCAGAATCCTCCTATTTCTTTTTTATGGGTTAGAACCATATTAATTGTACAACCAGATTAATTGTAAAGTCACTTGTATAGAAAAGGTCTTTTTTCACAACCTTCTTATTATCTCCATGAAAAAAAATATATATAATCTAACATACATGCATATACATGTATACACATATATTTACATATGTATGTTAAATAGCCAATTCCTTACTTTTGAATGAGTTGTACTTTTTTATATGCTTTATAAAACTTATCTACCTGAAATTTAATATTCTAAATAGTTTTTATACAAAAATTGCTCCCTTTTTTTCTAAGTCATATTCTAAATGAGTTTGGAGGGGGGCATATGTTTAAAGAAGTTTTCTTTAATTAAAACATAACAGATAATAATTTAATGATTTTCTTTTCTTACTGGGGGATTTTCATAATTCTGAATCAGAGTTATAGAGGAACATACCCCAGAAATTCCCATAAGAACACTGGTAGGAAAGTGAGTACACAGACCATTGTTTAGTGTGATGGTAGCAGATTGGTTATTTCCATGACAGGGGATGGGAAATGTTTCACATGGTTTAGCTTCATCTGCAGTCAGTTCTATTTTTGGTAATGTAGAGATTTGGAATTTGAGAGTTGTCCAAAAAATAAGTGGAATAGCTCTTTACAGGATTCTAAAATTCCTCAGGTATGAGATAGTTGGAGAAATTTTCTAAATAATGTGTTCAAGCCTAGGAATGAGATGAAACCTAAGATGTTATGAACATTTGTACATATTTTGACTATTTTAGTATTGAATAGCCTCAGCAAAGAATATAACGGCTAAGAATATAAACTGGTTATGATGTCTTTAATTTTCTCAGTAGGTCAAGAATTATTTGCCACGTTATTACTTCAATATAATTCATAATTTGACTTTAAACTTGATGAGAATGGTTTTATTTGCTTTATAAATGATCCACCTTGTACACCCATGAATGAAATCCCATAAAGCAAATTTATACTGGATTAATACCATTTATAAAGATCATGCCTAGAGATAAGTAGGAAGCCTCACCCCTAAGACTGGTGTTGTGCCTCGGGCCTATTGGCCATTTCCACACTTAATACAACTATCAAAACTTCAGTGAATTGATTCCTCCATGGTCTGTTCTTGTTAGCTCTTTTAAAATTGCTATTAGATTTTCTACAGTCGGTCTCCTATCTCTTTGAGACCCTGATTTTTTTTAAGGCTTTTTTAAGTCTTGGGAGACTTCCACAGCAAAAATGTTACTTCCACCCCTACCCTTACCCTAAACTAATATATAGGTCAGGTAAGCTATATATAATATATACAGATAATGTACATATAAGCTATATATACACACAAACACACAGGTAAGCTTACATATAAGCTAATGTACAGGTCAATCTGCTAGGCTGTGAGGTAATTGGAGCTCCCAAAAAGGTTAAATCTGCAGTAGTTCTAGCTAAATAAAGACAATAGAAAGGCAGAGATACAAATGAAGTTTGTTTTTTTTTTTATAAAAGATTCCAATGTAAGCGTTGTATTTATTGACTTCTTGAAGTGTAAATGACTAAGGGTTGACAAGTTAGTTTTTCCCATTGTTACTATAGGGGAATTAATGCTATATTCTCACCTGTGGACATACTTCTTTATGTTAAAGCCTTATATTTTGTAAAACTTCTGTAATAGAATGCAGTTAGTGATGTGATGTGAAATGTTTTCTTTTGATCTTTGCTTTGTACTTTGGGGGAAACTATATTTCTTATGACTTTCAATATATATTTTGATTTGAGATTTATTCAGGAAGTTTCCCAGGCCTAAAAAATTCATGAAACTTGTTAAAATCTTGATTTTAGCAGTCATTTTTTGTTTTGGTTTACTGCTTTGATTTCATATATTAATTCCAGGGTAAAAATATTCATTGTACACTCAGATTTGGGGGGGGAGGATTTATTTAGAAATACGTTGTGGATTTTATCAAACTGGCAATTTCTTATGGAGAATAAATTGCAGTATTTTTTTCCCTAAGGAATTATGTAAACTGCTAGTAATGTAGATTGAAATGCCTTTCTGCTTTATACTTTTACAGTATTTAAGAAATGTGCTGCTATTCTATGATGATGCTAATAATAATTTGTGTCTGAATCCCTCTTACCCCAGAGATAGAGACATAAACACTTAGAGATTATAAAATGTCCCAAAAGGATTGCAAGCATTGTTAGCTATAGTGTATCATTAGTCATTTCTTCAGTTAAGCAAGTTTGAACATGGATTAATTTCTTTACCTTCTATCTAAGCTCTATAGGCTTCAGAGTATCAGTTTAACATTGTTGTATCTTTTCATTCTTCTGTGTCTTCCAGTACTTTCTTCACACAGGCTTGGTGTAATGTGAATTGGGTTTGAATAGCTCTTTGTTGGACTGTATCTACTATATCACTCTTTATAATTAGAAAAATAAGGATTTAATTCAGGTTTTTCCATTCATTATTTGGGATGCTATTTAACTATAAGGCGTTAACATTACTATCCTGATCAGATGAAAGAAATATTTATTCATGAATTTGAGCATGAATGAGAATAAATGGTTATTTCCTGTTCATTTCATTTTTTGTACAGTTCAGAATATATATATAATAAAAGTGCTTTGTAAATGGTAAAACACCATACAGATATTATACAGTGACATTGTCCTAGCTCTTAAAACAAAGTAGCACTGATTACCAGATGCCCACTTAGCTTTTCATATCACAAGTATTTGTATGGGTGGGCTTGTTTTTAGTTCTGACATTTTACAATTTGTCCTTTGTTTACATGCAGCAAGGAGTTATGGGCGAAGACGAGGTAATTCATTTCTGTTTGCTATGGTATAACTGTTCTTAATTGGGTTTTACTGATCAACACTGTAATTAGCCTAGATTTTTTTCTGCACTGTCCAAAAAACTCACAGAAAAGTTATATTTTGATTTGCGCACTTGTCAAAGTTTTGAATCCTAAATCTCTTAACCTTTAAAGCACATTTTCATACTAATATGGTTATTTAATAAATGTCTTTTAAACTGTCCAGATTTTAACTGTTTAAAGTAATTTTTATACCTTTTAAAATAAAGCTACTATTTATAGTTTGCTTAAGAAATATGTTTAATAAATACTAGTGAAGGTGACATGCAGTATGATTTTTCTACTTTCTAAATCTATAACTGATTATCTCTGGTATATAATTTACAACTCCGTTAGTTTTATGTCTGACCCAGTTGAAAGTAAATACGAAATAGGCTCTTGTTCACACTGATGTATAGAAATCATGTTGCTAATATTTCTCTGTGTCTTCTAAGAGTATAATGCTTTCCTTCTCCCTGTCTCTACACCCATGTAGGCACACTCACACACTCATTACACCACTCTCTCCCTCTCCCGCACCATTTTTTTCCCCTCTGGGTTCTTGCTATCTTCCGGACAAAATGAGGACTGTGAGAAGCCGAACTACTAAACCTCTTCAGACAGTAGCTAACATGTTCTGTGCTTAAACTTGGCTTCTCTTTCTCATGTGCAGACTGGGAGGGAGCAAAGTAGATGGGATGAGAAGAAGCAAACGTAATTTTACACCACTAGATTATCCTCTAAGTGTGCAATAATCATGATATTTAAATAACTGTTGTAAGTACCAAAATGAATAAAAAAGGATTTTCCTTGACCCCGAAAACCTCCTTTGAGCCATAGAGGACAGACAGTAATAATAATGCCTTTTGATTAATTTTATAAATATGTGGCCGTGGTTCAATTTCTTTTCATGTAGTCATGAGTATGTGTGCTTTGAAAACAAACAAGCTAAAACTTTCTGCCACCACTGATGATAGAAACGAGTATTATATATTCTTAAGGAGTATTTCCAGTTTTGTATTTCACATTGTCTGAATTTAACTTCATTTTTGGAATTTGGTTTCTTCAAATGCTTGACTGAATCTTTTGGTTCTTTAGTTTTCTGACTAAAAAATTATAGGATATAGAAACTCAAAACTCAGAAAACTGAAGCTGAATTACCTTGTAAAGGTTATTGTTAGCAACTGAGAAGAGGGGGAAAGTTTAGAATTTTAGTACCTATTTTCACATCTATGGACTGTCTTATTTCACTATGCTATTTTAATATGGAGCTCCAGTTCTTTTGGAAAAACCCACTTATCAAGCTGTGATTCTAGGTATTTTGAAACTAGAGCAATTTAATTAGGATCTTTTCCTTCTATACACTTTTCATCTTTTAACCTTAGTAATTTATGTTTAATTTGGCATACTACAACATAAATATTATGATCTAGGAAGTTCTAAGGAGCACAGTATCAGAAAGCCATGTTGTTGTTTATCTTCTTTTATCTCCATTCAGTAATTATAGACTATTATGATATTAAGAAAAAGCAAAATTTTCTGCTTTCAGATAGGAACTTACTACCATTCTTTATGGCTCCTAGAGGATAGAGATATAAAGATTTCCTCTACTTCAGAACTGCCTGCCAGCTTTGGAAGAAAGAAGTCTCACATGGTTTTAAGGCTTCTGGAGAAGCTTTCTTTAGGATGGAACTGATAGTTGTCACACTTACTTGGCTTAACATGGAGGGATAATGCCTGAATTTTCCTTTCAAATTATATGGAATTAGTAATTTTTTAGGTGGTCCTCTTTGAATAGTCAGAGTCTGCTTTTAAAATTTCAATTTTGATGGCCAGATGAAAAGTAGACCCATTAGAAATACCTATTGAGAGGTTTTATTTGAATTTGAATGTACTTTAACACAGTAATATAACATTAAAAAAAGAAAGAAAGAAACCCACACACATACCAAAGGAATGACTCAGAAAGGACTAGAAGTAGCCTGGCTCTCTTCCTATTTTCTACTCATTTTTTTCCCCTTTCTACGCTAGATACAATATCATTATCGCACTGATAACCTTTTAACTACCAAGATTCCCCTTGTATGGGCTTCATGTTTAACATTTTGTCCATCAAAGGAACTGCATCAATTAATTTCATTTAATCATTTTTCTTAAAAAAAAAGTCTGATACGTATCAGATCTACTGCTCATGTGGGATGTGTCACAATGAGTTGATATAATTCTTACCAAAAATAACACATTGCTCTTTACCAGTGCAGTGGTGGGTGAACAGTATTATTTTCACAAGGCATTTTGACTTTGTAGAGCAGTTTAGGAAGAACTATTTGTTCTTACTTGCCACCTTTGACTCACATTTAAACCCAGGCATAGAGGAGCTGTTTTCATTTAAAAGATTTCCCACTTGACTGCAGTGAAACCAAATTGCTACCAAAATGACTTTATATATTTTAATTTCCTTAACAATGTCAAGAAGAACTTTAAATCAAGCTGGTTCTAGATATAAATATATAAAATATACTTTAGGAATACTCAAAAATTAATTATACTGGGAGTAATTAAGAAGAGCAAATATTTCTTTCCCTCTTTTTCAGTTGGGACCTGCCCCAAGTCCTATGTATCTCTGTACCCTGGGAACCATAAAAAGTTCTACTTCAGAGCTGCCTGGGGACCAGGATTAGGAAGAAGGAGACTCATATGGGGAGCTGACTTTAATATATGGAAAACTATCTTTTGTATTTATTGTCCAATGTTTCTTCCATTCTATTCTAAGAGTGAACACACTGGTCTAGGGTTAGATTAGGTTGGGAGTGTGAAGTGAGGTGTGAAATGTAATTTAAATTCTATCTCTCCACTTCAAATATTTTTATATTGCAATCTATCCCTGTAGTAAAGGATTGAAGGGCTACTGTGCTCCCAAGGAACAAAAATATATAGGATGTTTTAAGTAATAGAAATAGACCCTATTTTAGTTGATAGGGCTAAACATCACAATGCAATCTGTTCTAGCAGGTAATCCCAAAGCTTTGAGTTAATGGATTGTATATGGAATGAAATAGGAGAAATGATTTTAAAAGGGAATGAAATTATAGAAGTTCAACTAGAGAGGTTGGATATATTTATACTGTGTAGCCATTCAGATTTATGCACTGTAATAAACAAGGAATTATTAATAATATAGTATACCATGTATTGCTTTAAAATTGACCCAGGATTTTCTGATTTGGTTAGATTTAATTCAAATTTGTTTGACTCTTAATTTTGTGAAGTAGCCAGAGTAAGGGTACACCCCCTAAATATCACCACTATCAAATCCTTTCATGATGAAGTCAAGGCTGAAATTGTTCATCTTTGATAAATACTTTTGATACCTGTCAGAGAATGAGCAAAATCTCCAAAGCATGAAAAATAAAAAAAGCCAGAGTAATACTGTAAGATAGAGGTCAGCAAACTGTGGCCCACAGGCCAAACTTCCAAACTATAAACAAAGTTTGTTGTTGTTATTTTAAAGATTTTATTTATTGGACCGAGAGAGACAGCAAGAGAGGGAACATACAGGGCGAGTGGGAGAGAGAGAAGCAGGCTTCCCGCTGAGCAGGGAGCCTATGCAGGGTTTGACCCCAGGACCCCAGGATCATGACCCGAGCCGAAGGCAGACGCTTAACGACTGAGCCACCCAGGCGCCCCTAAACAAAGTTTTACTAGAACACAGCGATGCCCATTCGCTTTTTGTCTGGTTGTTTTGGAGCTACAGTGATGGCAGAGTTCAGTAGTTAAAACAGTACACACAACAGTGTGGCCTACAAAGTCTAAAATATTTACTGTCTGGCCCTTTACAGAAAAAATTTGCTTACCCCTCCTCCTCGAAGAGGCCGACTGTACCTATTCTACACCTGTACCCAGCCATACCAGTATTTAAAAGAAACAAAATTTTAGTGAACTTATCAGATATATTATGTCCAGAAAGTAATTTACAAAGACATACTAGGCTATATATTAAAATTAAATGTCTTAGCCATCCTCTCTGAGAAAAGGATGAACCTGTTATTGGGACAAAATCTTTTTAGGTGGAACGGTACCTTATAGCTTCTTCCTCAGTTCTTTGGGAAAGCATGACTTCTCAGTGATTCCCGTCGGATTAAACAGATGGTGCTTGAGAGAGTTCAGTCTTGGATCTGCCTCTATTGTTTTGATAGTTTTTTGATCCTTTCATATTAAATAAAAATCATGCCATCACATTGGTAGATTTTTCTACTCCAGTAGAGTGACTGCTAGGATCTTAGAAGATGGGAAGAATATTCATATTCATCCTTAATTTATATAGTTTTTTTTTAGAACAACATTTAGTAAATGAAAGTACAGGATAATGCATTGAAATCAAAGAACTATGCTTAGATTCAAATTTTGTACATTTTGTACATGCCTAATTTTGTACAAATGTTTTCTTTTCCTTTCCTGCCTCCCCCTTTGGATATGTTGAGAAATTTCTTTAATCTGGGCTTCCAAACTAAGGTCAAAATCTGAAAAGTCAGTATAGCTATGATTTGGGCATATTAACGTAGCCACCAGAGTAAAGTTAGTAATTGCTTACAACCCAGCACAGAGCTGCCCACACCAGGAAACCAGGTGTTGGGGCCAACCGTCCTGTCACGCAAGCAGCCTATTCATAATTTAGTCTCTCTCCCCATCTTCAGTTTAGGAAGCTCATCATATAACTTTTATTATTGGGTGGAGTAAACATTTTTTATGGGAATATAGAAAAGTCTCAAACATTCTCTAATCCTTTTTATTAAAATATTTTGAAATGAGTAATTTAAATCTTAATTATCCATAACAAATGAGGCTCATATTTGTGGAAATGGCTGTGTTTCTTACTCTAAAACCTTTGCCAATTTTGTGTTTTGGTAGAAGGTATATTTTTAGTCTTGTTAGAGGAATGTAGATCCTAAAATGTTGCCTTCGTGTTAGAAGGATTTGGGTTACCTGTTAAAGAGCCCTGGCAGCATGGAAGCCATCTTAGACTCTTTTCATCTCCTTCATCTGTCATTCATTTCTTATTACTTCCTCTATAATCTTTATTGTAACTGTTTTACCTTTAAAATTTTTATTGTGCATTTTAGGTGACTAACTTACTGTAAGGCATTTTACTTGTATTTGTAAGTAGGGCTTTTGAGCACATAGTTAAGAATGTCTCTAGTTTTCTATATTTTACTTTGATATGGCCTCTGGAATGTTTCTGTACTTTTGCCCAAACAGGTATCTTCTACCTATAAAGAGTATCCCCTCTTTTTTCTCGTCTACATTTTTCTATCTAAAACTATCACATTCTTTGTTAATCTCTTAAATAACTCATAGTTAGAATCTCACTCCAGTCTTGGTTATAACTAATCTCATATTGCATTATATTAATTTTCATGTTTATATACATGCATGTGTTATAAATGTATGTATATTTACACATACATATTACAAACAAATATGGATGTATATACATTTTAAGTTAGAACCATTAAAATAGGATTTCTGTATAACAGTTCATCCTTGTTACCTTATAGTATGGTCAAGAATTTTGAGTCAAGAGTTTCATAACAATAGCCAGAGAATATAAATGAGGTGTTTGATGTCAAGATCAAATGATGATTTCAAAAAGTAGGAAAAAGAAAAACCTTAACCCTTCGAACAATGCAACTGTAATTATAGTTTAAAATTCTTTTGACTGTAGGGCTTGTTAATCAGTATCCGTTGTTGCTGGTTTTAACAGCATGGAAATCTCACCTTTAAGATCATTTATCTGGAGAAAAAAAACACTTCTAATTATTATGGTAAGAACCTTAGGAACAACCATATCCAGTTCTTCTTTTAAAAGAAGAAAACACTTGAAAATTTCATAAATAATTGCTTTTAAATACTTACAAACTTCAGTCTCAAAGGGAAATTGTAAGATGTTAAGATTGTATAGAAGATAGAATTGAAATTACTATCAGTAGTTATTTATTTTTATTAATGAATCATTGTATAAGTATACCACAATTTGTCCCTTTCCCAAATATTTACAGACATTTGAGTTGTTTTCCATTTGGGAAAATAAACTACCATAAACATTTTTATTCCCTTTTTCTGTGTGTGTGTGTGTGTGTGTGTGTACACACACATATAAGCACTCATTTCTCTTTGATGTATAACTAGGAGTGGAATTGCTAGTTCATAGAGTGAATGTATGTTTAACTTTATTAGAAACTACCAACTAGTTTGCCAGTTTTATACTCGTGACTTTGTATTAAGCTTTTATTTTTACCCATCCTGATAGGCATAAAAGTGACATCTCATTATTGTTCTCATCTGCATCTTCCTGATAACTAAGGGTGATGTTGAAGCACCTCTTCATATGCTCATAACCCATCCATTATATTCTTTTGTAAACTTTCAGTACAAGTCTTTTGCCCATTTTTAATTCAGTACAAGTCTTTTGTCCATTTCATTTAAGAAGAGTTCTTTATGCATTTTTCCTACTTTCTAATAGTCGCTTGCCTTTTCACTTTACTGTCTTTTGATAAGCAGCCAAGTGTTTAATTCTGATGGAAGTCCAGTTGTTTTCTTTTATCATTAGTGCCTTTTGGTCCTAAGAAATTACTGCCTATCCCCAAACATCATGAAGAAATTCCAGAAACTTTGTTGTTTTATCTTTCACATTTAAGTCTTGAATTTATTTTTGGTATGGTATGAGAATAGGGATCAAGGTTCCTTTTTTTTTCCCCCTCCAGCTGGATATCCATTGGTTCATCACCATTTATTGAAAAAAATCTCCCTTTCCACATTGAACTGCATTGATAACCTTGAAAAACATCAAGTGCCTATAAATTTGTGAGTCTCCTCCTGGACTCTGTTTTGTTCCAGTTAGCTGTTTGCCTATCTTAACGTCAGTGTTAGGTTCTTAATAATCATAGCTAACTAGTAAGTCTTGAAATCAGGTTGTATAATCCTCTGACTTTATTCTTTTATATGACTTTTTTAAAAACTGTTTTGAATCCTTTGATTTATCATAAATTTCAGAATTTCCTTGAGATTTCTAGAAGACAAAATTTTCTTGGATTTTGAATGACACTGTATTAAATTTATAATTTGGAGAGAATTTACATCTCGCATGTTGATTTCTTCTCTCTATTCATTTCCTTTAGTCTTGTAGAATTTCTCAGCGAATTTTTGTTTTCAGTGTAAAGGTCTTAACATATCTTTCGTTTAATTCATTCCTACTGTTTGATGAGTTTTGATGACATAAGGAATGGCATTATTTTAAATTTTTTCCCAATTAGTACTATCATGTAGAAATAAGTTGATTTTTCTAAGTTGACTTTGTATTTGTCCCCTAGCTAAATGCACTTATTTCTAGTAGTTTGAGTCTTTTGAATTTTCCGTATGAAATCATGTTCTTCAAGGACAGTTTTATTTTTTCCTTGCAAGTATTTGACACTTTATTTTTCTCATTCTACTGCACTAGTTCTACCTCAATACAATATGAATAGAAATAGTGAACATTCGTCCAAATCTCAGGGGGAAAGCATTTGATAGTTTATCATTGAAGATGTAAACTCTAAGTTTTTAATTCTCTTTATCGGATTGTGGAAATTCTTTCCTATTCCTGGTTCGCTGGAAATTTTTAATTATGAATGGCTGTTGAACTTTATCAGATGCATTTCCGAAATCTGTGGAAATGATTGTATGATATTTCTGTTTCCTTCTGTTAATGTGAATTACAGTAATTGATTTTCTTTTTTTTTTGCTTACTTTTTTTATCAAGTGCAAACCAGCAATTTAAGAAAACTTCGTCTTTTGAACAGAGAAAAGCAGAATTTTAATCTTACATCACTATACTTTCTTAAAATTTTTTTTCCGTTTATTTGTTTATTTATTTAGTAAACTCTAACACCCAACATGGTGCTCGAGTTCCCAACCCCAAGATCAAGCATGCTTTACTGATTCAGTCAGTGGTATATTCCTAGAGGTGAACTCCATTTAATCATGATGTGTTTCCATTTATGTATATTTCTAGATTCAATCTGTCAGTATTTTCTTTAGGATTTCTGCCTTCTATGTTCATAAGGGATATTGAAAGGTAGTTTTCTCTTCTTGTAATGTTCTTACCAGGTTTTACTATCAGGGTTGCAAAACTAGGAAGTGTAACCTTTTATTAAAAGTACATAAGCTCTGTGTTGGTTGATGTCCCCTTTTCCATACTTAGTATTGGTAAATTGAGGGGTTTTTTAAAAATATTTTATTTATTTGACAGAGAGAGAGAGAGAGAGAGAGAGTGCGAGAGCAGGAACACAGCAGGGGGAGTGGGAGAGGGAGAAGCAGGCTTCCAGCCAAGCAGGGAACCCAATGTGGGACTCCATCTGATCCTGAGCCGAAGGCAGAGGCTTAACGACTGAGCCACCCAGGCGCCCCGAGTTTTTTTTTTTCTTAATAAACTTGATAAACTTTGCTCATAAACTTTGCTTAGAGGTATATCAATTTTATAAGTTTTTGAAGAGCTATTTTTTGGCTTTGTTGATTTGCTTTCATGTTAGTCTATATTTTATGTCATTGATTTTAGTTTTTTAATTCCTTCATCCTACTTTCTTTGTATTTAATTTGCTATTTTTCTATCTTTTTGTGGCAGAAACTAGGATTATCTAAGCATTTCTTCTTTTCTAATATGCATTTAAAACTATAACTTGATTTCTCTAAGTATGGAAATTTTCCTCTAAGCATATAGCTTTTGCTACCTCCCACAAACTTTATACTGTGTTTTCATTATCATTCAGCTTCAGTCTTTTGAAGTGTAAGAACGTGAAAATACATCCTAGTTTCAGAGCAAAAAAAGAGAAAGGTAATTTAATTTTGGTTGAAAACCGTTGTATTTTAGTCCAGATCATTTTGTAATCAAATTTTACTTCTCCCCACATATATAATTTTACCTTTATTGCCAATCATTTTCAGGCACTAAATATATGTGTGTATCATTCTTACAAAGCATGTTTAAAGTGTACTGCACATGAAAGATGTCATTATTTAGTGGTTCTCCTTTTATAGTCATATTAATTTAGGTTATAGGGAAAGATAATTGGCAAGATAAAAAGTGAAATTTTTGATGTATACTCGGTTAACTCCTCTTTTAAATGAGTACTTAATTCCATAGTTTTTACGGCTTCTCGAAAGTGGTCATGATTTTCTAGCAATGAAAAAATTTTTTTTAATATTTTATTTATTAGAGAGAGAGAGAGAGCGAGAACACAGGCAGGGGGAGGGAGAAGCAGACTCCCCACTGAGCAGGGAGCCTGATGCGGGCGGGACTCGATTCCAAGATCCCGGGATCATGACCTGAGCCGAAGGTAGATGCTTAAGTGACTGAGCCACCCAGGCGCCCCTAGCAATGAGAATTGTTAGGATGGCCAGTGTGTGATGTTTCTTAGACTTTCTATTACATCCTTTGTTCAGCTGAGCTTTGGTTACTAGATTTTAGACATAGATTATAGATTTTTGATAGTTATTTTATTTACTATAATTTTATTTGTTATAGTTAAAACTATTGTAGTTAGTAATATAGAATCATTGTTAAAATGTAGTTATATTATGAATGTGCTTACAGTATTATAGTTAACACAAAAAGTTTAAACCTTTTTTGGGTCACCTCTCTTACGCAGTGATTTCCTTTGTCCTGCATTTAGTATTTCTATTTAGAACCTAAATATTTATGATCTATATCTTTGCTCAAGATAAAAATCTATTAGAAAGACTTTGTTTATTATATTCATGGAACTGCTAAGTTCACATGTGTATTAGGGCACTTTAAAGTGAAATAATTTCAAATGTATTGACATGTCTGAAATAAGTATAGAATTTGAATTTGTAATTTTTCTACTAAAAACTAGTTAAGATGCATGTTTTCTGCTTCATCTTATTCCTTTTAAAATATAGAATTATTAAAGTCCAACCTTAGAAGTTGAACCAGTTATTCACAATATTATTTGTAATGGATCTTGATGAGGTTTATTTTCTTAAATGAAATAGATAAAATACTTTTGAAGGACTTTCTGTTGTTCACACAGACTATTGACATTTGTTTTACATTGGTCCTTATTTCTGATAGCAAAGGTATTGGAAAAGTTACATTAATATTCACAGAGTTAACTCAGTGAACAAGGACATCTTTCAGAACATCTTATTTAAATTGAATTTGAATCTGTACAATAATTCCTTATTCCTGTACAAATAGGATCTTCTCCCTGTTTTTGGTGTTAGAAACTTGAGATTCTTACTTCCAGCATCCAGCTAGCTACAGTTCACAAACATATAACCCACTTCCTTCTCATCCCAACCCCAGTTCTCCACAGGCCATCACATTTCACATTGTCTCTGTTTATATCACTTGTATCATTATGTGTCGTATTTTTCAAGATGATATATTAATGACATTTTAATGTTGAATATTGTACATGTTAAGGCACATGCTACAGATGGTATGCATAGTCTCCTCATCCAAAAAAAAAAAAAAAAACTTTCATTCCATCTTAAAAGAAAAACAATTTCTCTGCATTCTTATTTTCTCTTTTTCCTTCTCTAATAAACTTCCAAAGAATCATCTTCTTTTGATGTCTTTATAAAACTCTACATGCAGCATGGCTCCCATCCAACTTTATTAAAATTGCTTACCTTCAAAGATCATGCATGTCCTTGAATACAGTTGTCATGTTTTAAAATGATTATCTTAACATCTCACACTGTTACTTCATGGCTCCTTTTTTTGTTTGTTTTTACTTTTATCACATTTTTCTTTGGCACTGTGTTACAATAATATTTTGACTTCCCTTATACTTTTCTTACCACTCCTTTCTTGAGCTTCTTGAATGTTCCATTACTTCCTTTTAAGTTTCTCAAGGAACTACCTCATCATTTCTCTCTGGAGTTGTCTAGTGATACTACAAAGAACCTTCAAATGTCATTTCTGTAAATTTGACTCTCTTCTCAAAAATGTGGCTTATTTCCTTTCTCCACACCATTTGCAACCCCCTGCCTTACATTTAATTCTGAATATCCTCTCAGTCTATGCAGCTTCACATACCTACCCTTCTTTTTTTTTTCTTTCAAGATTTTATTTAAATTCCAGTTTCTTACCATACAGTGTAAGATTATTTCAGGTGTAGAATTCAGTGATTCAACACTTACTTACAACACCGAGTGCTCATCACAATAAGTGCACTCCTTAATCCCCATCACCTATTTCACCCTGCCCACCTCCCCTCCATCAACTTTCAGTTTGTTCTCTGTAGTTAAGAGTCTGTTTCCTGGTTTGCCTCTCTTTCCCTCCCACCCCCCCTCACACCCCCGGGTTCATCTGTTTTGTTTATTAAATTCCACATATGAGTGAAATCATGGTATTTGTCTTTGACTTATTTTGCTTAGGATAATACTCTAGCTCCATCCACATTGTTTCAAATGGCAAGATTTCATTCTTTTTGATGGCTGAGTAATATTCCATTGTGTGTGTGTGTGTGTATATACACACACACACACACACACACACACACACACACACCACATCTTTACCCATTTATCAGTTGACGGACGTTTGGGCTCTCTTTCCATGATTTGGCTATTCTATAAACATTGGGGTGCATGTATCCCTTTGAATCAGTGTTTTTTATCCTTTGGGCAAATACTGGTAGTACAATTGCTGGATCATAGGGTAGCTCTATTTTTAACTTTTTGAGGAACCTCCGTACTGTTTTCCAGAGTGGCTGCACCAGCTTGCATTCCCACCAACAGTGTAAGAGGGTTCCCCTTTCTCTGCATCCTTTCCAAAACCTGTTGTTTCTTGAGTTGTTGATTTTAGCCATTCTGACTGATATGAGTGATAATCTCATTGTAGTTTTGATTTGCATTTCCCTGATGAGTGATGATGAGTAACTTCTCATGTGTCTGTTAGCCAGCTATATGTCTTCTTTGGAAAAATGTCTGTTCAGGTCTTATGCCAATTTTTTAACAGATATGTTAGTGTCTGGGGTGCCTGGGTGGCCCAGTCATTAAGAATCTGCCTTCGGCTCAGGTCATGATCCTGGGGTCCTGGGATTGAGCCCCGCATCAGGCTCCCTGCTCAGCAGGAAGCCTGCTTCTGCCTCTCCCACTTCCCCTGCTTGTGTTCCCTCTCTCACTGTGTCTCTGTCATATAAATAAATAAAATCTTAAAAAAAAAGATATGTCATTGACATTTGCAAATGTCTTCTCCCATTCCAAAGGTTACCTTTTAATTTTGTTGATTGTTTCCTTCCATATCTACCCTTTCTTATACCAGTTTTTGTCTTTATTGTCCTTATATTTAGTTAATGATTCTTATTATTCATGTTCTAATGCTTTCTTTTAGTTTCTCCTTTCCATTTTTCTGTTTTGTTTCCCAGATATCTACTCTTTACTGCTGTAGTTATCTCCTCTGTTCATGCTTCCTGATCTGCTCATTTCTAATCACTTTAACCACATTTGCTATATGTCTTCCCAGAGCATCAGTAAAGTTATCTTGCTTGAGCCCGCATATCCATTTTTTTGTTTATTTTAATCACATACTAAATAAAACATCTCCTTTAGCCTGGCATTCAAGGCTAAGTATTCTGACTAGCCTCAAAGCTGTTTTATTACTTGTACTCTCCTTATTTCCAACATGAACTAGTCAATTTTGACTCCTCCCTATTTCTTAAATAAATTCATATTTTCCTCTTTTATGTTTCTCCTTCCACTTGGAAAATTTACTCAAAACCATGTTCTAATGTTTCTAACGCACTGAGTAAATACCACTAGCTTTCCCTTTTTACCACAATTGCCATTCAGTTTCACTTGGGGATTTAAGAAGTTACCCATTTATTAGGCAGACTACTCCCTTCCTCCAACAAACTTCCTCTGAAGTACTTTGAGGCTTTCTTACGGATATGTGCAATAGTTATATGTATAGATCTTATCATTTCTAAATGTACATTCTCTGAGAACAGGGGACTGTATTTTATTAGGTCATTTTATTTTGTTGAATCCCATGGAGTCTAGCATCAGGATTGGCAGAGAATTATACAGGACATGC
The DNA here is from genome assembly GCF_009762305.2 of Zalophus californianus. NCBI lineage: Eukaryota > Metazoa > Chordata > Mammalia > Carnivora > Otariidae > Zalophus > Zalophus californianus. The sequence goes on from NC_045596.1 coordinate 11,323,712, forward strand.
CCTGTACAAAGGGTGTACCCCCTGAATGCTGGGCTTAGATGGGGACCAAAGCCCTAGAGGGGATGCCTTTTTCTGTTTTGCACATGTGCAGAAGCCCTGTCTACCCTTTTATATAATTGTCACATATGTAATCAATTAATTCAAAACCTTATATGCAAGTCTTACTTGTTGCCTTTGTCCGTCCCTACTGTGGTCTGCAAGTGGCTTTTTATTATGTGCTCTTATCTATTTAATCTCTGCCATTTCCCTTTTGCCACCAGTTTCTCAAAGGTTTCTCCTGTTACACATGCAGTTTAAACTATCCCCATACATCAGATTCTTGCTGCTTTCCATAAAAAATTGAAGTGATCTAGTGTTTGTTTGCAGTATAATTGTTGTCATATGACTACGTTTATTTCTAAGTAATTCTTCAGACTGCTTCTCTTTTGAATCCAGGTAATTAAAACCTTAAACTATCTGAATTTCCCTTATTTTTTTTACACCTGTGTCACCTTATTTTAAGCCTTTGAATTTGTCATTGCTATTTTAGTGCCTGACTTTAGCATTTCCCTATATCTGAGACTCAAGTTATATTTGTACTTATATTTTAGGTCGTTCTTCCCTCTTTCCAATAGATGATGGTCTGCTTGATGATGGTCATAATGATCAAGTGGGTGTTTTAAATTCACCCACATGTTACTCAGCTCATCAAAATGGAGAACGAATAGAACGCTTCTCTCGAAAAGTTTTTGTTGGTGGTCTTCCTCCAGATATTGATGAAGGTAGGGTGATAATTTGAGCTTAAAACAAACAAACAAAAACTTAAAATACAATGTGATTGGGGGTATAGAATTTTTTACCTCAAGATTTTCAGTGAGAATGGATATCCATCTCTGTTTTAAATGTTCTGTCACCTGTTGAAATATAAAATAGGAGGTAATTAAACAGTTTAAAGATTTTTTCTTTATATGTTAAAATGCATATTGTTATTTCTAATAAAACTTAAAATCTTTTGTATTACCATAATACAAGACACAAAATAAAATACCTGCAGTGCATGATAGTCAAAAGTTTAATTTCCTTAAGGATAAATAAGCTGTTAGAAACAGGTAAGAAAGAGGTAATAAAACCCAAATGGGTAATGGAAACAGAACATAGTAAAAATAATCATGTATAATAATAAAAGAAAATAATTCAAAGTAAAGATTAAAAATACTGAAACTGTCTAATGTTTGTGCAGTTGTGGGAAATCTGCCACTCTTATTCACAACTAAGAGGATTTTGATACACTTTGAGAAATGTTTCAATTATGATTCAAATATCCACAACCTATTCTGAGTGTTAATTAGTATAATAAGGTTTTCATGTGATGAAATAACCTAGAGCATATCATTGTCTTTGACTTGTATTTGTTTCAGTGAAGCTACCTGGTGTGTGTCAGACCTTAGTATATTTTATGAGTGTGATCATTCTACATGTCTTGTTCTAGCAGACCTTTTTTCCCTATGAGATTTTACTTATCAAACAGTAATCGTCTCTTTATTTAACTTGAGATAACGTCGGCATGTTTTTCAAGCCAGTAATATTTATAGTTTGGTATACTATCAATCCATTAGTATCTACACAATGTTAATATAGAATTTTAAAACTCACACTGAATTGATTGCTCTGACCAGTGTGCTGCTTAAAAATAAATTTATTTTGACTAAAATTCCTATTTATTTCATACATTCTTTTAGTAAGGGTATTAGATGTGTTTTGAGTTTTCATATTCTAGTTTAGCTTAGGTTACTTGGTACTTTTAAATATTAAATCTTTAACTTATAAAATATGGGTTTGGGGGGTTTTTTTGTTTTGTTTTTTGTTTTTGTTTTTTCCAAAATGAACCATTAAAACTAATTCCTAATGTGTATTATTGTACTTTTTTAAGACGAAATAACTGCTAGCTTCAGAAGATTTGGGCCTTTGGTAGTAGATTGGCCTCATAAAGCCGAAAGCAAGTCCTATTTTCCACCAAAAGGTAAGAGTTTTTATTGTTAATATTTTCTAAGGAATCAGTTTTATGAGAGCAAATAAGACAATATCAATTACTTTGTGTTTTCTTTTCTTTTAGAATTGTGTATCATCATATCTTTATATAAAAACTAATAATTTGTGAAGGCTGATAACGTGTCAAGTGAGGAAGAATGGGCCCTAAGGACTAACATAGTTTTCACTTTAAGCCACTCAGGAACCATTAGACCCTTGCCGTGCTTTCTCTATAATGATTTGACAATAATTTCAAAGACTCAAATCAACGAATGTTTTGAGGGTTTTTTTTCCTCTGTTTGAAGCATCCTTCTAAGTAACTTGGGTACAGACATAAAAAGTGTCCCTCTACGCAGTGAAATTAAGATCTATTTTAAGTGAGAGAAAAATATAAACACATGAATAGTATAAATATTGCAAGATTTACTTAAGTGTTCCAAACAATAGCAGATAACAACAGAGCAATATTTACTCTGTGGGTGAATTTAGCTAGAGGAGAAAGTGACTGCCCCGAACCCCCATTATATAAAGAGATCAGATGTGAAGAGAATACCTAGTTGTGCTAGTAACTTATTGCTAGGATGCTACTGTGACTTGTCACCATAGCACAAGATCACAAATCAACTATCATTCGTGAGAGCAAAAGCAAGGCCACCATCAGTGGGGAGCAGAAGTAAGTACCGCTTGCAATGAGCAGGGGAGGTGAGTGGAGAGAATTAAACATGAATCCAGTGAGGTTGCTAATGGCAGATTCTCTGAAATGAATAAAAAGAAAGGGAGAGACTTTTCTTTTGAACATCATTGAAATAAAATTTTAGAAAAACAAAAACCCTATTATTCTCATGGCTAAGTGAATTTTCAAGCCTGGAAAAAAGACTCCAATAGATATGTTAAATGGCCTGATTTGGGCTCTGGGAAAGGAAACATGTTAGAATTGTAATTGGCATACAAAAACTAAAGGTTTCTGGTACTGAATTATATGGGATATCTCACTTTTCGTCACTGAGAATTCTAGAACCTCCATTACCAGTTCATGTAGGTTTTTAGAGAAATGGAATAACACAGTGGTTTTTGTTTTATACCTTTAGATCTTATATTTATGGAATCAAGAACATCTTTTGAGCAGGAATTCTGAATCCCAGGTCTCTGTGAGAATCTGATTAAAGCTATAGACCTTTTTCCATGTACTGGACTTGGAGGTCCTGATACTTAGTTTAGGGAGAAAATTAGCTCCATGTAGATGTGGATGTTCATTTGTTCATCTGAGTTTTAATCTGTTGTTGAGTTTAATTTATTGCTGAATTTTAATATGTTGTCCATTCTTTCACTTTCTTGGCCTTTTATAAAGTTTTTTGAGTGTTCAATAAAAATGCCAGTTAGTTTCTGATATTCCAGCCTAAGTTACCAGTGCCCTGGCCTACTTCAGGAATGTGACTAGTCTGTCCATACCTCTGGCTCTCTTCAGTTTTTCTCCCATGGCACAGCCAGAATAATCTCTCTGAAAACTCATCTGATAGTGCTGTCTCTTGACCATCTACTTAAAACCCTTCAGTGGTTTCTTTTAGTTAGAATAAAGGCAAAAATCTGTTTGCCCTGCCCAGCCTCCCTATCTCTCTGGTTTCTTCTCCCACTATTGGTTCTTGTTCTGGTTCCAAAAACCAGCCTTGTTCTCTCCTGCCTTAGGGCTCTTACGTATGGTATTCTCTCTCACCCTGAAGGCCCCTCTCGTGTCTTCCTCTACATACCCCCATTTGTCTGTTTAAACATTGGTTGCTCACAGGACACTTTCAGGACTTGCCTAATGATTCACATATTCCTGTTGTATTTTTTTTAAGATTTTATTTTATTTATTTGAAACAGAGAGAGAGAGAGCACAAGAGGGGGTAGGGTGAGAGGGAGAAGCAGACTCCCTGCTGAGCAGGGAGCCCAATGCAGGACTCGATCCCAGGACTCCGGGATCATGACCTGAGCTGAAAGCAGTTGCTTAACCAACTGAGCCACCCAGGCACCCATATTCGTGTTGTAGGCTCTCCTAGCACTGCTCTGCTCTTTCATAGCACTCGTCACAGCTACAGTGTTACATTTTTACAACTCTATAATAATCTGTGATGATTTTGCTAATATCCAATTCTTCCCATAGTCTGTAAGACTCTGCCTTTATTCATCTTTGTATTCTTGGTAATGCACGGAATAATAATTGGCTAACAAATGATACAAACAGCTATAAATACTACAGGATGGAGAAGTTCCTTTGACCTGAAGTAGGTGGGGAAGGCTTCACTGAGAAGTTCTTTTTTTTTTTTTTTAAGATTTTATTTATTCATTTGAGAGAGAGAGAATGAGAGGTAGAGAGCATGAGAGGGAAGAGGGTCAGAGGGAGAAGCAGACTCCCCGCTGAGCAGGGAGCCCGATGCGGGACTCGATCCCGGGACTCTAGGATCATGACCTGAGCCGAAGGCAGTCGCTTAACCAACTGAGCCACCCAGGCGCCCTGAGAAGTTCTGAATGAAATCTGAAGGTATTGTGTAATCTATATAGACATAAAGGAGTTGAACAGAGTTCCAGGCAGGAATTGAAATACAGTTTTAGAAAGGAAGGAAAATTGGTTTGTGTGGAGACAGGTATACATTTTTTGCCTGAGCCCCTTGTTCATATAACAGGATGATGGACTCTAAGCCTAGAAAGATGTGTTGACACAAATTTAATCAAACAGAATAGTTGCTGTCTTTGTTGCTCTTATTTCCATTGTTGTTGTCATTGTGGTTTTTGTGGTGATGGTTAGTTTATTTTCTCAGACTGAAAACAAAACAAAACAAAAAGACCTCAAAAAAGTAGCACTGGCAAATCATAGTTTTTGGTACAATTATAGTTAATTGTCATTATCAAAGACCAGTGTTTCCAAACCTTGTTCTTTTAAGCAGTTTTGTCATTGTTGTAATTCATTTTCCATGCTTTGGAAACACTGGTACAGAAAGCATCCAGTGAGCCCTTGGATATGGAGCCACACATGTACTTATGTTTCCTTTACAGTGAATAAGGTTCACCCTCTGTGAGTATTAATTTGCTGTATAGTATGTTTTTGGTAAGAGTATTTTAATATTTAATGGTCTTCCTTAGCTAGATCATAATTTACCTGCCATGTTGCTTAGTTTTGTGATACAAACATTTCTTCCCTAATAATCACACAAATCAGTAAGCAATATTAAGAATATTGAATGTAGGGGTGCCTGGGTGACTCAGTCAGTGAAGCATCTGCCTTTGGCTGAGGTCATGATCTCAGGGTCCTGGGATCTGAGCCCCGCATCAGGCTCCCTGTTCAGCGGGGAGCCTGCTTCTCCCTCTGCCCCTCCTCCCGCTCGTGCTTTCTCTCTCTCTCTCTTTCTGTCAAATAAATAAAATCTTTAAAAAATATATTGACTGTAAAGTATTACTTTAAAACTAAGCAAAATTAAAATATTAATATCAAAAATTAATATCACAAATCTTAACATTAAAAATACTGAATTTAAAATACTGTTTTAGTAAATTGGTCTTATAGCCTCTTAATTATTACAAAACAGTTATAACTCTCAAATCCTTAACTTGTTTCAAAATTAAAGCCGTCACTTAAAACCAGTCTTCATTTTTTATTTTTTCAAGCATATTTAAATTGTTTCTAGCAGTTGGAAACGTCTACAATGTGTTTTCCTAATCTTGCATAATCACACCTTTGGAAGTTTCTATTGCAAAGGTTGGTTTGATGGCTTATTTATGCCATCAGGTATTATAATTTTAATATGAAGCACTTTTGTGTCGCATCAGACCTTTGTGGCAATTACAGCCATTGCTGGCAATAAAGCTATGTGTTTTGATTTCTGCATAAAACATGACCTCACATTTACCATTGTCTAATGGAATAAATAGATGTGCGTGCATGGCCTGCTTGATGACTTCTTCGTATTAGAACCAGATTACAATACTCTAGGTTTGTTTGCATAAAAATCTCATCAAGGAAAGGGTGTGTATTTTGGTCAGTTATCAGCTTCTGAGGAATAATTACATAATGGTGAACTTGCAGTGTAAATTTTGATACCTTCTTTTTATAATGAAGTCTCTTCTCCTTAAAGATTGACAATCTGTTATCACAAAGAAAGGAGGAAGGGCATATTTCCCAAAGGTACAGGCATATAAGCAAGAGCTTGGGTCCAAAGTCCAAACATAGTCTCCAGACTATTTGAAAGGAGTGTTCCACAGCTCATCCCAGTTGAGTTTGATTTTAAGGTTCTGACCCATGCTGGAGTACCCATTTTCACTCCAGCCTCCTTAAGGTAGTTTTCTTAGTACAGTTTTGAAGTTGTCATGCTGACTGTGGTTATTTCCCCCTCCTTATGGAAATTGTTGGGCCTTTCCAAGTGTGCTCTAGTCCAAAGTGTGCACCAGAACATGTCTTAGCCTGAGGGCATTTCTAGGAATCTTCTGCTCCTAATATGCTCAAGGGGTTAATCCTGCCAAGTTCTTGATTAAGACAGTATGTTGGGAGACCTTGGGGGCTCCCCTGGGTTTGAAATTACTCCATCAACTGCTTGCTCCTATGACTGACTTGGGGCAAATCATTTTAACTGCTGGATACCTCAGGTTTTTCTTCTATAAAATGGGAATAATGTCTTACAGACTTGTTGTGGAAAGCAAATGAAATAATTTATGTAAAGCTGTTAGCAAGGAATTGGATAGTAAGCACTCTATATAGGATAGCTAATTAATGAGTATGTTTTTGTGTGTATTCCATAGGGTATTGTGTTCTCCTGTAGAAAGTTTAATGGTTCCGGTTCTATCTGATAATTTTTTTTTCTTTTCCAAAAGCATGTATTTTCTAAACAGTACTGAAATTTGGGGTGAAATCACTTACTTTGCCATATTGCCTCATTTTTAATGGTTATTACAGGCTATGCATTCCTTCTCTTTCAAGAAGAGAGCTCAGTTCAGGCACTAATTGATGCTTGTATTGAAGAAGATGGAAAACTCTATCTGTGTGTTTCCAGCCCCACCATCAAGGACAAACCAGTAAGTAAATACTACGTGAACTTTTAGGCTACAAATGCGAGTTTTCCAAAAACTGATTTGAAGTAATTATTAATGATATAAAAGTTAAAATACCATGTTAAGAGTTCAGTTTTTAAAAATCTGGATAACTTATAGTATCTGGATTAAAAAAAATAATTTGTTTTCAAATCCAAGTGTACAGAATTTTGAAAAATAAAAGGACCACTGTTAATTGGCACAAAGCAGCCTAAGTTGTCAAGGGAATAAGACCCATTACAGTGATGTGATTTTCTTCATAGGTTCAGATCCGTCCTTGGAACTTAAGTGATAGTGATTTTGTGATGGATGGTTCTCAGCCTTTGGATCCTCGAAAAACAATTTTTGTTGGAGGTGTTCCTAGGCCATTAAGGGCTGGTAAGTAGAATGTTAACAAATGTTGCTTCCTTTTAAAAAAAATTAAATATGAATTCAGTAAATTTTGGAGAGTTATTATGTACATGGCACTATTGGGCAGGCAAGGGGCAGATTCCTTATGCTCCAAGAGTTGTTCACTACAGAATTCTGAGAAGCATTCTTAAAACCGTCAAGTAAGTGGAGAAGTGGACACTCATCTATCAATATTAATAGTTAACTCCAAGCAGACTATAAGAAGAATCCAAATGCTTCTGACTTCTTAAGTGTAATTCTCTAAAATATAAGAATTTGGGGTCTGTTTATTTTATGTGGGTTGATTCTGATCTTTGAAGAAGTGTGGGATTTTTTTTTAATAGTGCTTTGATAAGTAAGAAACTTCTGTTCATGAGTAAGCAGAAACCAGAGATTTACCAGAAATGTCATCTAGAAACATAATTACAGACCTAAATGCCCACTGTACAAGCATGTTTTATGATTCCATGTGCCCTGTGAAGTGTGTTAGTGCCTTCCACCACTGAGAACATCCTCTTCCAGTCAGTATAGGAGATATATGTTAAAAGAACCGTTCACACATGTAAATACCTATAGAACATAACTGCTACAAAGAAAGACTATAGAAAATAGAGCATCAAGGGAATGTGTTATAGTCTGATATTTAGAGATACTTGTATTTGAGCTGACACACAGTAGAAGGAATAGAGTTGAGGTGGCAGGAGGGTTGTGAGGAGTGTGTTTCAGACAAAGGGAAGAGCATATTCAAAGATCTTTAGTGGAGGGAAGTGTGGAGGGCATTGGAAGAACTGAAAGAAATCCAGAGTGGCTGACTAGGAGTATAAGAAGAGGGGAGAGATAAAAAAAAAAGGCATTGAAAAAGTGAATAGGAGTCAGATCATACAAGTCTGATAAGCTAATTTGGTATTTATCCTCAGAACAAGGGGAAACTAATGAAGACTTTTAGATAAGTGTAGCTAATGACATGTTTTGGGGGCAGTTGGGTTGAGAGTAGATATGGGTAGACCATTTTAGGAGCCCATTCTTGCAGGACAGGAGAAAGATAATGTAAGCTTGGATTGAAGGTGGCAGTGGTGAGGAGCGAAGTGAACACATGTCACAGACAATTTATGAGGTAAACTCAAAGGCTGAATCTCAGCTTTAAGTCTTAGATAATGGTACCTTCTACTGAGATGAAGAACACTGGAGAAGGAAGATTGTGGTCTTGGTTTTGAAAGCAAGTTTGTGGTACCATTTCGAGTTCCTAAGTAGAAATTTTAGTTAAGCCATTTATATCTGATAACTAAGAATTACTATTGCTACTGTTTTGAAAATAAATTTTGACTGGCCTTGCTATTGTTTTGACAGTAAATCAGAAGCAAAGAGTTAAGGCTATTGCCACGATCCAGATGAAAAATAGAGTTTGGAAGAGGATGTTAGTTGATGGAGGTGAAGAGATTAGATTTTAGATAGGTCTGGAAAATCAGGTTCATAGGATTGCATGTATAGTGGGGCAAAACAGAAAATAGAAAGGATGAAGGCAAGGGTCTTGGCAACTTCATCTTTTCTATTGCTTACCAGCTAAGTCAGCAGAAACTCATTGGAGCAGATTTAATGGGATAGTGGAAGATGAGGAGTGCCATTTCAAACTAAGTGAGGAAGGTCTGTTAAATGTCAATATGAGTTGTCCAGGACAACAACTCCAGTTGACCGTCTCCTGATGGTTGCATAGATGAGTTTGGAGTCCAGAGAAGAGGCCCAGGCTGGAGATAGGAATTTAGGAGCTGAAAACAGATAGATGGTATTTAAAGCCATGAGATGGGATGAAGTCACTGTAGCTACAAGTATAGAGGAAAAAACCACGGACTGAAAGAGTATTCTGACATTGAAGAGTTAAGGGTTCGAAGAGGAACCAGCAAGGAAGGCTAAGAAGGAATTGTGAGGTGGGATGAAAATTAGTAGAAAAATGTGTCCTGAAAGCCAGATGGAGAAAGTAGAGATTAACTGTGTTCAGTGCTGCTTCCAGGTAGCTGGCAAAATGGAGTCATAGGGTGAAAGTTTTGAACAAGGAATGGGAAGAGAGAGGGATGAGGTAGTAGAAGAAAAAAAAATTAACAATTTGGCTGTAAAGGGAGAACATAGAAGAAATTAAGCAGTCACTGAGAGGGAGAAAAATAGAATTAGGAGTTTTGTTTTGTGTTTTTTTAAAGATTGGGAATGATCCAGTAGAGAGGGGAAAACATGATACAAAAAGGAGAGAGGAGAATTGCCAAGTAATTCTGTATTGAGAGCAGATTGGGTCCAGTATGCAGGTGGAAGGATTGCATGTAGAAAACAGCATAAAACTATTTATCCTATTGTCTTTTCCTTTTTAAAAAAAGTACTTAAAAACTGTTGATTTACTGTGTTCTCTCACATTTGATGTGAATTTCTTTTCCTTTTCAAGTGGAACTTGCTATGATCATGGACCGGCTATATGGTGGAGTTTGTTATGCAGGAATTGACACAGATCCTGAGCTAAAATACCCAAAAGGTGCTGGTCGAGTTGCTTTCTCCAATCAGCAGAGCTATATTGCTGCCATCAGTGCTCGGTTTGTTCAGCTTCAGCATGGGGATATTGATAAACGCGTAAGTTGCATATTGGGAAAGCATTTAACATCCTATAATAAGGTACTGATCCAAAGCTTACTACCCTACCGAGTTAATAATATAATTAAAACACTTTATTTTTTTATATATCTTTAACTCTTAGAGTATTATATCAAAATATCACTGAAATATAACATTATTGAACATACTTTGAACTTTATTTTCTTTTTTTAAGATTTTATTTATTTGTCAAAAAGAGAGGGGGGGGCAGGCAGAGGGAGAGGTAGGTTCCCCACTGAGCAAAGAGCCTGATGCGGGACTCCATCCCAGGACCTTGGGATCATGACCTGAACTGAAGGCAGACGCTTAACTGACTGAGCCACCCACGCATCCCCATACTTTGAACTTTAGATACAATATACAAAATGTAAATATCATTGTAAAAGCATGTCAAGTTGTGGGTTTGTTTTTTTGTTTTTTTGTTTTTGGGGTTTTTTTTTTTACTCCACCAATAAGGTCTTAATACCTTTCTAACCATAGAGGCAGAGCTTGTTTTAAGAGCTTGTACCCTGGGTGCACTTAAGCATCTGCCTTAGACTCAGGTCATGATCCCGGGGTCCTGGGATGGAGGCCTGCAAGCAGGGAATCTGCTTCTCCCTTTCCCTCTGACCCTCCCCCTGCTCGTGCTCTCTCTCAAATAAATAAAATCTTTAAAAAAAAAAAGAAAGAAAAAGAAAAGAGCTTGTACCCTGGAGCCAGCATGCCCAGGATGCCATTTACATCATGTGCTCTGTAATCCACAGGAAATTAACCCTCAGTATGCTGCTTTTTCCCCATTTATCAAATGGAAAGCAATAATAGTATCTCTTTCACAGTTACTTTGAGGATTAAATGAATTCTCATATGTAGAAACATTTAGAGTTTGGCACTGAGTGTTAGTTACATGTTTTTATCTTTTATCATTAAATTTAAAATAATATGCTGTGTATATTTTCCTAACTATAACACACAAGATTATTACCCTAAACTTTAAAACATTTACTCTTTAGTAGCATTGTTTAGGTAATCACAATAAAAACTTTTTAGGAAGTCCTATCAATGTTAACTATAAGCCACCCCATTGAATAATTCCTAGTACTGATTACCATCTAAAATAGGGAAAAGGAGTGACCCAAACTCAATTGTTCATTTGCAAATCTATTTCATACTAAAAATCTGTTCATAGTTCCTATATACAGCTAAGCAGTATTCTAAAATAATCATGTTTGCATTGTAGTACAGATGAGATACGCTAAGAATAAGAGGTAATTTAACTTTTTTTACATCCAAATTAGTAGATATTACTTGAGTCTGTATTTTCCCAGTGTAACAATTTCTTGAAGTTTCTCTTTGAGCCTGTCTGTGTATATTAAAAGACTATTTTGGAAGCAGGGGAGCTGGTTAAGGAATATGGTTTGAGGGCGCCTGGGTGGCTCAGTCGGTTAAGCGACTGCCTTTGGCTCAGGTCATGATCCTGGAGTCCAGGGATCAAGGGATTGGTTTGACTAGACCATGGACTCTAAAAGTAGTCATCAGTTTAATTACCAAGCCATCCCATTTAGGGGGGGAGAAGTACAGTATAGGTTCAGTTCATACAAGCAGAGTGATTTTTTTGCATTGTTACTTAAAATATTGCAAAACATACGCACACACACACAATGTCTAAGTGGAAGGTCTCTGCTTTAATTCCACCATGCAGGAAAATTTGGTGAACTGGAATTCCTCTAATCCAGTGGTTTTCACCCTCAGCTATAGAAAAAAGTCACCTGGGATTTGAGAAAAATCTTGGACATCTGGGTTCCCCCATCCCCTGACCCCCAGAGATTTTGTTATAATTGGTCAGGGGCAGCAGGAATTTATAAAGCTCCCAGGTGATTCTAATGTGCAGCCATGCTTTAGACCATATATCTAGTCTAACCCTAACTTTTGCAAAGAAGTGATCCAGTCAACTGAGGAGGTTACCTACATTGTATATAATTATAGTTATTTAACATGCAGGAGCAAGGGTAAAAAATTGTTGCAGTGTCTTACCTCTCCTTCTTTGTTTCCAAAATGATAGTGAAGGACCAATTATTTGAGGCAGAGTATTTATTCCTAAAGAACAACTCAGATGCAGAGCAAGTGAATTAAGAAACACATGCATGCCTTCTTAAAAAGGCATTGAAATGCCTGAGAGAAAAGTTTATTTTTTAAGATATGTGCTGCTTAAGACATATTTTGAACTTTATCTGAAATAACGAGATGTCAGCCTGGTTCAGTTGGTAGAGCATTCAACTCTTGATCTTGGGGTTATGAGTTTGAACCCCACGTTGGGTACAGAGATTACTTAAAAATAAAATCTTAAAAAAAAAAAAAAGAAAAAGATTTTGAGCCTTAAGTATTTTGTAAGTCACTAGTATTGCTCTCACACACACACACACACAAACATATCTTTATACCTTTCATGTCTCTAGTATGAATGTAGTTATTAAACCGTAATATCAGATTAATTTTAAATTTATAACTGATAACCCAAAGATTTGGGGAGGATTAAAATTGTTCATTCAGCTTACTCTTTTGGCTCATGAATGCTTTGAGATTTAATCCCTATCTCCCCAAAAGCTGGGAAGCACCGTCACCACAAAAGTGTAATTCATTGTAATTTTGGTATGTTATTCCATGAGTAATATTACTCACTGTGCCTCCTGGTACTTACTGAAGGGAGCTGTGTTACAGTTCAAGTTGGATAATTAAATATGAATTATTTCATTAGTTATGAATCCAGGCGACAAAGTATACAGATAGGTTCTCTGAAGTAAAATAGGGAAGGGCATCAAAATAGAAAAAAAGATTAGGTACAGAATTGATGAAACTCCAACTCCTTTTCACAAATACAAGGGTTAATTTTTAGAGATTATTAATCAGAAATAATCAGAATAATCTAAAATCTTAAGTCTGAAATCCAATTTTCTATCTTTAAAGTCTGTGATTTTGAAGGTAATTAGATTAGCTTCATAAAATGATACCTAGAAGTTTGAAATACAAATAATTGAATTTATTGCATTTTGAAATTTTATTCAACAGTTTTACATTAAGTAACTCCTGAGCACCAAGAATTTTTTGAGGTTTATGAGGTATTATGGAAATGAAGTAAACCACACAGACACTCTGTCTTTAATTACAGTAAAGCCAAGAGATATAATCATGAGAAAGAAACCCAGAAGCATATGTAAATGTACCACATTTATTCAGATACAGTTTCTACTTTGTGCTAAATATTCTGCTAGCTCCTGGGAACTAAGTATTGAGCAGACACTTTCCCTGTGCTCATTTTGTTTATCATCTAGTAAAATGAAATCCAGTAATTCTTATGCCACTTTGGGATATTCTTTGGTAATTTCTTTAATAACAATACTATATATAGCTATATATACATAGTTATGTAATATTATAATGAAGAGAATCAGAAATAGCAGCCTGGCAATCAAGATAGGATCCATAAAGGAAAAAGTTGAAAAATAAAGATAGAGCATAAAAATTTTAGACTGTCAAAGATCTTTTAAAAAACCAAAGGCCAGGGCGCCTGGGTGGCTCAGTCATTAAGCATCTGCCTTCGGCTCAGGTCATGATCCCAGGGTTCTGGGATCGAGTCCCACATCAGGCTCCCTGCTCTGCAGGAAGCCTGCTTCTCTCTCTCCCACTCCCCCTGCTTGTGTTCCTGCTCTCGCTCTCTCTGTCAAATAAATAAATAAAATCTTTAAAAAAAAAACAAAGGCCAGGGGCGCCTGGGTGGCTCAGTCATTAAGCATCTGCCTTCGGCTCAGGTCATGATCCCAGGGTCCTGGGATGGAGCCCTGCATAGGGCTCCCTGCTCAGCAGGAAGCCTGCTTCTCCCTCTCCCACTCCCCCTGCTTGTGTTCCCTCTCTAGCTGTGTCTCTCTCTCTGTCAAATAAATAATAAAGGGCGCCTGGGTGGCTCAGTTGGTTAAGCGACTGCCTTCGGCTCAGGTCATGATCCTGGAGTCCCGGGATCGAGTCCCACATCGGGCTCCCTGCTCGGCAGGGAGTCTGCCTCTCCCTCTGACCCTCTTCCCTCTCGTGCTCTCTACCGCTCTCATTCTCTCTCTCTCAAATAAATAAATAAATCTTTAAAATAAATAAATAAATAAATAAATAAATAAATAATAAAGTATTTCGAAAAAAAAAACAAAAACAAAGGCCAGTTGGGGCACCTGGGTGGTTCAGTCGTTAAGCGTCTGCCTTTGGCTCAGGACATGATCTCGGGATCCTGGGATTGAGCCCCGCATCGGACTCCCTGCTCAGCAGAAATCCTGCTTCTCCCTCTCCTACTCCCCCTGCTTGTGTTCCCTCTGTCAAATACATAAATAAAATCTTTAAAAAAAAGGCCAATGGAAAAAAACCTCCAGCAGGAAAATATGCAAAAGATACTGTTCAGAAAAGCAAAATGTTCAATGTATGTAAAATGTTTATCCAGCCCTAATCAATGAAATGCAAATATAAACAACTTAATTCCATTACCTTTCTATCAAATGTTTGTTTTATAGTCTTTTTCATCAACTTTTGGGTTTTTACCTGTTCATTGTTGCTGTTGTGACAAAAAATGCTTCAGAAAATATCCTTATATGCTCATTTTCTGCACACATGCAAGTATTAATACATTCAGAATAGAAACTGTTTGTTTGTTATTTTTTACCTTGGGCAAACACTATTTTAACCAAACCGTTTAAACACTCAGATTTTTCTCCTTTCCTCAGGAAAGGCTGAGGTCTTAAGCTGCCTGGCACCGTTCAGTCAGACAAAGGTAGTAGCCCTCCATGCGTAGTAATTATTAGGCAGCACTGGCTTACAGAGTTTCTGCCGTGTGCCAAGCACTGCCTTCAGTGCTTTTACCTGCATCATCTAATCCTCGCAGCTCCGTGAATTAGGTTCTAGGATTCTTCTCACTTGACAGGTAAACTAAGGTCGAAAAGGCTTAGCACTCAGCTGCCTGGGGTCTGAGGTCTTCTGAGTCAGGCCTTCTCAGTGGGCCTTTGACTTTATATCTCATAAATTCACAGAAGTCTAGACATGCCCTTAATAAGATTATCCAGTTCTGGTGTGTGTGTACCAAGTAGTTAGAAGCAGGGTACATACAGAAGTGTTGCTATAATCAGTGGTGGTTTGCAGTTGGGCTGTCTCTCAGGTGCTACTGGAATGAAGGGGGAAAGGTGTAAAAACCATTTGTCTTCCATGCCCTTCTCTTTTTCACTCACAATCACCCTGCCCCAAATATATTAACACACAGGTGTTTTAAAAATGTTACTTCACAGAAACTGAGGGTAGAATGTTTTACGAATCAGTTAGATGTATAGATTTTTTTAAAGTATTTTCTGCATTTGAAAAATACAGTAAATACCACTCAGTTTATAGTCCTCTGAAGAAAACGTATCAAAATAAAATAAAATTACCAAACTAAAACCAAATGCTCGTTTAACCACATGGTCACTTACGAACACGAAACATCTTAGAAAAAGATCAGTGCCAGAACAGAGTGACTTCGTTGTTGGTTTTTGTTTTTGCTTTAGTTTTTTGTTTTTTAACCTACTACATGGTAAAGCTATTTCCCTGGGAAACTGCCTACTTTCTCAATGTTTATTGCTGGTCCTTTTCTCGAACACCATGAACATTTTAAATTCACTAAAATGATTTCTGAAGCAGAATTAATGGGAGATTTTTTTGTCTCTCTTTCCAGGTGGAGGTAAAGCCATATGTGCTAGATGACCAGATGTGTGATGAATGCCAGGGCGCACGCTGTGGTGGAAAATTTGCTCCCTTTTTCTGTGCCAATGTCACTTGCCTGCAGTATTACTGTGAGTTTTGTTGGGCAAATATCCACTCCCGTGCAGGACGTGAGTTCCATAAGCCATTGGTAAAGGAAGGTGCTGATCGCCCACGTCAGATCCACTTCCGCTGGAACTAAGAATAGCACACCGGCCTCTGTGTATGTAACAAGGAAAGAAAGGGTGCATGTGGCTTACTGTGTCTGAAGACGCGACATGCGGAAGAAATAAGTGCATTCTTCTGCTTTCACCCCAGCTACCAATACATGCATCTTTATCAGCAGCCAAAACACTACAAGCCTCTTGTTTTTCACCAAAACCCTACATCTCAGGCTTACTAATTTTTGTGATATTTTCATGTTAAAATAAAATGTTTTTTTGTATTTTCTCCAAGTTATTTTTATATGTAAA